>NC_133149.1:1750000-1765000 GCF_048418815.1 Hemitrygon akajei
GAGCCTGAAGACACACACTCAGCGATTCAGGAACAGCTTCTTCCCCTCCGCCATCAGGGAGGAGGTACAGGAGCCTGAAGACACACACTCAGCGATTCAGGAACAGCTTCTTTCCCTCCGCCATCGGGGAGGAGGTACAGGAGCCTGAAGACACACACTCAGCGATTCAGGAACAGCTTCTTCCCCTCCGCCATCAGGGAGGAGGTACAGGAGCCTGAAGACACACACTCAGCGACTCAGGAACAGCTTCTTCCCCTCCGCCATCGGGGAGGAGGTACAGGAGCCTGAAGACACACACTCAGCGATTCAGGAACAGCTTCTTCCCCTCCGCCATCAGGGAGGAGGTACAGGAGCCTGAAGACACACACTCAGCGATTCAGGAACAGCTTCTTCCCCTCCGCCATCAGGGAGGAGGTACAGGAGCCTGAAGACACACACTCAGCGATTCAGGAACGGCTTCTTCCCCTCCGCCATCAGGGAGGAGGTGCAGGAGCCTGAAGACACACACTCAGCGATTCAGGAACAGCTTCTTCCCCTCCGCCATCAGGGAGGAGGTACAGGAGCCTGAAGACACACACTCAGCGATTCAGGAACAGCTTCTTCCCCTCCGCCATCGGGGAGGAGGTACAGGAGCCTGAAGACACACACTCAGCGATTCAGGAACAGCTTCTTCCCCTCCGCCATCAGGGAGGAGGTACAGGAGCCTGAAGACACACACTCAGTGATTCCGGAACAGCTTCTTCCCCTTTGCCATCAGGGAGGAGGTACAGGAGCCTGAAGACACACACTCAGCGATTCAGGAACAGCTTCTTCCCCTCCGGCATCAGAGAGGAGGTACAGGAGCCTGAAGACACACACTCAGCGATTCAGGAACAGCTTCTTCCCCTCCGCCATCGGGGAAAAGGTACAGGAGCCCAAAGACACACACTCAGCGATTCAGGAACAGCTTCTTCCCCTCCGCCATCAGGGAGGAGGTACAGGAGCCCGAAGACACACACTAAGCGATTCAGGAACAGCTTCTTCCCCTCCGCCATCGGGGAAGGGGTACAGGAGCCCGAAGACACACACTCAGCAATTCAGGAACAGCTTCTTCCCCTCCACCATCAGGGAGGAGGTACAGGAGCCTGAGGACACACACTCAGCGATTCAGGAACGGCTTCTTCCCCTCCGCCATCAGGGAGGAGGTACAGGAGCCTGAAGACACACACTCAGCGATTCAGGAACAGCTTCTTCCCCTCCGCCATCGGGGAGGAGGTACAGGAGCCTGAAGACACACACTCAGCGATTCAGGAACAGCTTCTTCCCCTCCGCCATCGGGGAGGAGGTACAGGAGCCTGAAGACACACACTCAGCGATTCAGGAACAGCTTCTTCCCCTCCGCCATCAGGGAGGAGGTACAGGAGCCTGAAGACACACACTCAGCGATTCAGGAACAGCTTCTTCCCCTCCGCCATCAGGGAGGAGGTACAGGAGCCTGAAGGCACACACTCAGCGATTCAGGAACGGCTTCTTCCCCTCCGCCATCAGGGAGGAGGTGCAGGAGCCTGAAGACACACACTCAGCGATTCAGGAACGGCTTCTTCCCCTCCGCCATCAGGGAGGAGGTGCAGGAGCCTGAAGACACACACTCAGCGATTCAGGAACAGCTTCTTCCCCTCCGCCATCAGGGAGGAGGTACAGGAGCCTGAAGGCACACACTCAGCGATTCAGGAACGGCTTCTTCCCCTCCGCCATCAGGGAGGATGTGCAGGAGCCTGAAGACACACACTCAGCGATTCAGGAACGGCTTCTTCCCCTCCGCCATCAGGGAGGATGTGCAGGAGCCTGAAGACACACACTCAGCGATTCAGGAACAGCTTCTTCCCCTCCGCCATCAGGGAGGAGGTACAGGAGCCCGAAGACACACACTCAGCGATTCAGGAACAGCTTCTTCCCCTCCGCCATCGGGGAGGAGGTACAGGAGCCTGAAGACACACACTCAGCGATTCAGGAACAGCTTCTTCCCCTCCGCCATCAGGGAGGAGGTACAGGAGCCTGAAGACACACACTCAGTGATTCCGGAACAGCTTCTTCCCCTTTGCCATCAGGGAGGAGGTACAGGAGCCTGAAGACACACACTCAGCGATTCAGGAACAGCTTCTTCCCCTCCGGCATCAGAGAGGAGGTACAGGAGCCTGAAGACACACACTCAGCGATTCAGGAACAGCTTCTTCCCCTCCGCCATCGGGGAAAAGGTACAGGAGCCCAAAGACACACACTCAGCGATTCAGGAACAGCTTCTTCCCCTCTGCCATCAGGGAGGAGGTACAGGAGCCTGAAGACACACACTCAGCGATTCAGGAACAGCTTATTCCCCTCCGCCATCGGGGAGGAGGTACAGGAGCCGGAAGACACACACTCAACGATTCAGGAACAGCTTCTTCCCCTCCGCCATCAGGGAGGAGGTACAGGAGCCTGAAGACACACACTCAGCGATTCAGGAACAGCTTCTTCCCCTCCGCCATCAGGGAGGAGGTACAGGAGCCTGAAGACACACACTCAGCGATTCAGGAACAGCTTCTTCCCCTCCGCCATCGGGGAGGAGGTACAGGAGCCTGAAGACACACACTCAGCGATTCAGGAACAGCTTCTTCCCCTCCGCCATCAGGGAGGAGGTACAGGAGCCTGAAGACACACACTCAGCGATTCAGGAACAGCTTCTTCCCCTCCGCCATCAGGGAGGAGGTACAGGAGCCTGAAGACACACACTCAGCGATTCAGGAACAGCTTCTTCCCCTCCGCCATCAGGGAGGAGGTACAGGAGCCTGAAGACACACACTCAGCGATTCAGGAACAGCTTCTTCCCCTCCGCCATCGGGGAGGAGGTACAGGAGCCTGAAGACACACACTCAGCGATTCAGGAACAGCTTCTTCCCCTCCGCCATCAGGGAGGAGGTACAGGAGCCTGAAGGCACACACTCAGCGATTCAGGAACAGCTTCTTCCCCTCCGCCATCAGGGAGGAGATACAGGAGCCTGAAGACACACACTCAGCGATTCAGGAACAGCTTCTTCCCCTCCGCCATCAGGGATGAGGTACAGGGGCCTGAAGACACACTCTCAGCGATTCAGGAACGGCTTCTTCCCCTCCGCCATCAGGGAGGAGGTACAGGAGCCTGAAGACACACACTCAGCGATTCAGGAACAGCTTCTTCCCCTCCGCCATCGGGGAGGAGGTACAGGAGCCTGAAGACACACACTCAGCGATTCAGGAACAGCTTCTTCCCCTCCGCCATCGGGGAGGAGGTACAGGAGCCTGAAGACACACACTCAGCGATTCAGGAACAGCTTCTTCCCCTCCGCCATCGGGGAGGAGGTACAGGAGACTGAAGGCACACACTCAGCGATTCAGGAACAGCTTCTTCCCCTCCGCCATCAGGGAGGAGGTACAGGAGCCTGAAGACACACACTCAGCGATTCAGGAACAGCTTCTTCCCCTCCGCCATCAGGGATGAGGTACAGGGGCCTGAAGACACACTCTCAGCGATTCAGGAACGGCTTCTTCCCCTCCGCCATCAGGGAGGAGGTACAGGAGCCTGAAGACACACACTCAGCGATTCAGGAACAGCTTCTTCCCCTCCGCCATCGGGGAGGAGGTACAGGAGCCTGAAGACACACACTCAGCGATTCAGGAACAGCTTCTTCCCCTCCGCCATCGGGGAGGAGGTACAGGAGCCTGAAGACACACACTCAGCGATTCAGGAACAGCTTCTTCCCCTCCGCCATCGGGGAGGAGGTACAGGAGACTGAAGGCACACACTCAGCGATTCAGGAACAGCTTCTTCCCCTCCGCCATCAGGGAGGAGGTACAGGAGCCTGAAGACACACACTCAGCGATTCAGGAACAGCTTCTTCCCCTCCGCCATCAGGGAGGAGGTACAGGAGCCTGAAGACACACACTCAGCGATTCAGGAACAGCTTCTTCCCCTCCGCCATCAGGGAGGAGGTACAGGAGCCTGAAGACACACACTCAGTGATTCAGGAACAGCTTCTTCCCCTCCGCCATCAGGGAGGAGGTACAGGAGCCTGAAGACACACACTCAGCGATTCAGGAACAGCTTCTTCCCCTCTGCCATCGGGGAGGAGGTACAGGAGCCTGAAGACACACACTCAGCGATTCGGGAACAGCTTCTTCCCCTCCGCCATCAGGGAGGAGGTACAGGAGCCTGAAGACACACACTCAGTGATTCAGGAACAGCTTCTTCCCCTCCGCCATCAGGGAGGAGGTACAGGAGCCTGAAGACACACACTCAGCGATTCAGGAACAGCTTCTTCCCCTGCGCCATCGGATTTCTGACTGGACATTGAACCCCTGAATTCTACCTCACTATTTTTTCTCTATATTTGTATTTTTTATTTAATGCAACTTTTCAAATATATGTGTATTTATAAAAAGCTGTAAATTACAGTAAGTATATATATATACACACACATCTATATCTATATTTGCATACGTACATACACATTTATTGTAATTTGTAGTTTGTTATTATACTTTTATGTATTGCAATGTACTGCTGTCACGTAACAACAAATTCTGATTCTGGTCACGGGGAGATCTGACAGCCTGCTTACGGACCGCAGTGGGAATTGAACCGGGGTCACGTCGGTAGCTTTACACTGCCTCAGTAATTCACTTCCACTTCTCCCTGCTTAGCCGAGCTGTTTTTATAAACTGTGGGCTCTCTCCGGGCTGGGCCCAGGTGCGGAGTGAGTGGAATGTGTTTGTGTTAAGCGCAGCCAATTTAGACCGCAGTAATACTCCCCACCGCCCCCCCACCCCCAGAGAGCCCGGGCTGGAGAACCAGTCACGCTCTCCCTCTACCACCTGAGGCCCGGGCCGAAGTTCAGCCTTGAGCAGCGTCACGAGAAGATGCTGTCTGTCGTCTAGCAACCCTGCCGGTGAACTTAGTTTCTTCACCGGTCAGTCAGCTCCCCACGGGGATCAGAGCACTCGGCAGACGCCGGGTCTCGCTTTGCCCGGAGGCTGTTCCAGGCCCGAAAGGGGGGAAACATTCTACTGCATGAGGAGGAGGTGCGTCCAGGCCTGGTATGGAATGCCACCTCACGGGGGTCCGGTGTGGCTCCAGGCTTGGCTGGGGAAGACGTTCACTCCTTACCGCTTGAAGTGAGATTTGGAGATGAAAGGTCAGTTTTATTCCTCACGGGTGCATCGAAGCACGCAGGGAAAGGCCGTCGGTACGTCAGTGGCCAGCAGAGTGTGAGAATGTGCTGTGGTAGTGTGGTGAACTACATATTGTTACGTATTCAGGCAACAATAAATATAGATGAGTTAGGCAAGGGTTTTCATAACAAATAACACTTTTATTAAACACTGAAACAAACCCCCTCAAAAGTAAACAAACCCAAACGTAACCGGAACTCAGCTGCTGTGCGACACATTCACAGTTCTTAATAGCGCTGCATGTTCAAACAGTCTTTAAAGTGGTATTGAAAAAAAAGAGTTCTTTAAAGTGGTATGCCGAAAGTTCAAAAGCTCACAGTCCTTTTAAAAGGAGAGACTTTTTAAGGCGATTTAAATTCTCTTCCATGTCGTTGTCCTTCGATTCCCCGGCGTCGAACTTTCCCACGAAGAATTTTATAAAATATAACGGCTTAAAGGTACTGACCTTTCTTCCACACTATTCTCAAATCCTTTCTGGTCATCCCAGGGATTAACAACAAGAATAGTCAACGAAATCCTTCCGAATGAGGATCAAATAAGGTCGAACTTTCCACCTTCGAAAATCGGTTCTCCTCGATTTTTATCTTCCAAACTTTTCTTCACTCTCCACCAGCAAAGAAACCGCTGGCAATGACCTTTTAAACTTTAGGCATTATATAAAACTTCATTTTTCAACTAAACTGCGTCATCACATTAAATCACGCAGGGACATGAAGTCATCTTGGCAAATCTAGCCACGAACTGCCCCACCTGACAGGGTGGGTCTTCCTTTTATACCCTGTAGAAAAACCTGTCACATGACCTCTACTGGCGGGAAAATGACGTCACTCCACCATCACAAGACCATTACCTCATGTCCAGTATAACTTCAACCACTGTCACGTGTCACGGGTACGTAACAATATCCCTGTCTGGACACGCCCCCCCGCCCGCTGACTGCTCCTGTGGCTCCTCCCACGGACCCCGGTATAAAGGTGATTGAGGCCTGAACCCGGCCCTCAGTCTCCAGGATGTAGCATGGTGGTCAATTGCTGCTTGTTCTTTCTTCCAGTCAATAAAAGCCTATATCTCGCCCTCACGTCTCCGAGAGTTATCGATGGTGCATCAGGTAGGGCCATCGGGGTCACTGGGCTCGTGACACCAACATCAGCCGGCCCACATCCCACTAGTCCAGAGGGCCGTTAGACAGAGGAGCAGAATTAGGCCGTTCGGCCCATCAGCTCTGGTCCCCATTCCATCATGGCTGACTTACTATCCCTCTCAATCCCGTTCTCCTAACTCCTCCCCCGTCACCCTGAGCAATCGGACTTTAACTGTACCCAGAGACTTGGCCTCCACAGCCGTCTGCGGTAACGAATTCCACGGGTTCTCCGCCCTCTGGCGGAGGTGATTTGAAATGGACATCCGGAGGCTGGTTCGAGCTCTACCCAAGGACAGAAACGTCTCCTCCACGTTCGCTCTAACCCGTAGCCCTTCAGAAAACCTGGAGGGAGCTCGGATCACCACAGGGCTCCTCAGAGGCAGCGGTGGGAATCGGATCCCGATCGTACGGCCCGCGACCTGGAGAGTCGCTCTCACCGCTGGGCCGCCGTGCGGAGCCCAGAGATCTGACAAGAGTCGGGCAAGGTAGGTCGAGGGAAACGATTCCGGGCAGGCGGGGCTCGTCGGCCTTGGACGGCAGCCCGCCGAGGAGAGGGAGAACTCCGATTTTAAACCTCCGCTTCCTTGCGGCCGTTCCCCGCCCGTGGGAGAGGCTTCGGGAGTGAACCCCGAGGAAGAGATCCGGAGCCGGGGTCCCTCGGGCAGTCTGATGGTGCTTACAACTTCGCTCTGGCAACCTCTGCGACGACACAGGTGCTGGCCCTTCCCTCGGACTGCATCAGTGACGTGGAGAAGGGGAGCCCACTGCACGGGCAGCAGCCGGTTCCTCAAATCCTCCCGCCCAGGCCTGGGCCCAGGAGAGAGGACACAGTCCACCAGAGGCGCCAACCCCCGGAGATCGACGGCTGCCTGCTGCTAACAAACGGTTAGAGGAGCAGCAGGTAGAGATACCGAGCTGTGGGGTGATAGGAGAAAGAAGAGTTTTTAATTGAAAGGTATATCAATGACTGCGGGAAACAGGTCGCTTCCTTCAGGTTGTGACAGCCGGGGGTTGGGTAATGGGGCCGAGCTCCCACTGCACTCCCTATTAAACGCTCCCAGTGCCGTGCGTCTCAAACAACCTCTGACAACCCAGCCCAGCTCCCGGCCTTCACGTGAGGCTCAGCTACTAGGCCTGGCGGAACCGTTTCTCCCGACGGGAGAAGGGGGCAAAGGCGGGTCACAGCTCATCTGGGGGAAGGGAAACTCTGATCTCAAACCTCCGCTGTACCCTCTCGCGGGGGAGGCTCCGGGAGTGAACCCCGAGGGGGGGGGAAAATCCGGAGCTGGAGTCCCTGAGGCAGTCCGACGTCGAGTTCGACGCCGACCGGCGACTCCTGGTGCCGAACCGTGTCGGTCTCTGCCGTTCCTCTGGGTTCATCGTCTGCCTGGGGAGGGGGAGTCTGTTACCCGGGCAACAGCTCGATCTCCGTATCGTACTGCCCTGGCTTGCATTATCGAGACAGATAGGCCACAACACCCATGGGTGACCCCGATCAATGGAATTCCTCATTTATGTGCAGACGTTGGCTCCACGGGAGAAGGCAGAGAGTGGGAGTAGCCGGCTGTGTCTCTGACTGGAGGCCTGTGACTAGTGGAGAGCTGCAGGGATTCGGTGCTGGGTCCTCTACGATGACAATCTGGCTGATAACGCGGTTAACCGGATCAGCAAATTTGCGGATGACACCCAGATTGGGGGGCAGGGGCGTAGTGGACAGCGAGGGAGGCTGTCATGGCTTGCAGAGGGATTTGAACCAGCTGGAAAAATGGGCTGAGAAGTGGCAGATGGAGTTTAATGCAGACAAGTGTGGGGTGTCGAACCTCGGTCAGACCAACCAGTGGGGGGGGGGTCTCGCACAGCAAACGGTCGGGCACCGAGGAGTGCGGCAGGACAAAGGGATCTGGGGCTACAGATGTATATTTGGTTGAAAGTGGTGTCCCAGGGCCATAAAGAAAGCTTCTGGTGCACGGGCCTTCGCGAATGGAAGCACTGAGTACAGGGGTGGAACGTGTTGTGGAAGTCCGATAATCATTGCTGAGGGCTGATTTTGGGTACTGGGCTCAGCTTTGGGAGAGCTGTAAGTAAAATGGAAAGCGTGCTGGGAAGATTTTAAAGCACGCGGACAGGACCGGACGGAGCACAGCAGTTACGGGGAAACCTTGAATAGGTTATGACGTTGGAGGGAATTTTGGAGGGCTACTCACTCCTTGTATTTCTGATGCAGAGATACGAAGGGCAGAACAGGCCTTCTCAGCCCAAAGAGCCGCACCTCCCGACAATCCCAACTTCCAAACACTGGCCGGACGACGGGACAACTTTACAACGACCAATTACCCTCCTAACTGGCGACCCTTTGGAAGGGGAGCAAAGCGCCAAGCAGAAGCCTACACAGTTGGCGGGAAAACTCCTCACAGACAGCACCAGAATTGAACCCCGAGCTGGAGGAGCATCGCGCTGACTGCCACACGACTGTGGTGTCTCGGTACAGGGACGGAGGGGTCTGAGAGGCCCGGGTGCAGGCCGATGGGAACGAGGCAGAAAATCAGCTCGGCGCTGACTGCCACACTAGTGTGGTGTCTCGGTACAGGGACGGAGGGGTCTGAGAGGCCCGGGTGCAGGTGATGGGAACGAGGCAGAAAATCAGCTCGGCGTGGACTGGATGCATCCAAGGGCCTGTTTTGGTGCTGTCGTGTTGGGTGGCCGTGTGCGTCAAGCCGTTCAGCTGATTCTCCGCAAGTCCAGCGGATACTTGCCAAACCTGCCCAACCTTTCCCCATCGGACCGCTTCCCGTTCCAGGAGTTGATTGTGCAACCCATTTCTGAACTGCTGCCGATGAATTTGCATCCTTGAGTGGGGAACTTATGTTGGGCCGCCGGGTTCAAGTTCAATTTAAACTGTACACATGTATACTGTCAAACGAAACAATGTTCCTCTGGACCAAGGTGAACCACACAGTAAATATAACTCACACACACACAACACATAAAGTATACCGTCAAACAACACAACGTTCCTCTGGACCAAGGTGCACAACACAGTACATATAACTCACACACACAGCACATAAAGTATACCGTCAAACGAAACAACGTTCCTCTGGACCAAGGTGCACAACACAGTACATATAACTCACACACACACAACACATAAAGTATACCGTCAAACAACACAACGTTCCTCCGGACCAAGGTCTACAACACAGTACATATAACTCACACACACAGCACATAAAGTATACCGTCAAACGAAACAACGTTCCTCTGGACCAAGGTGCACAACACAGTACATATAACTCACACACACACAACACATAAAGTATACCGTCAAACAACACAACGTTCCTCCGGACCAAGGTCTACAACACAGTACATATAACTCACACACACAACACATAAAGTATACCGTCAAACGAAACAACGTTCCTCCAGACCAAGGTGCACAACACAGTACATATAACTCACACACACAACACATAAAGTATACCGTCAAATGAAACAACGTTCCTCCGGACCAAGGTGCACAACACAGTACATATAACTCACACACACACACAACACATAAAGTATACCATCAAACGAAACAACGTTCCTCCGGACCCAGGTGTACAACACAGTACATATAACTCTCACACACACAACACATAAAGTATACCGTCAAACACCACAACGTTCCTCCGGACCAAGGTGCACAACACAGTACATATAACTCACACACACAACACATAAAGTATACCGCCAAACGAAACAACATTCCTCCGGACCAAGGTGCACAACACAGTACATATAACTCACACACACACAACACATAAAGTATACCGTCAAACACCACAACGTTCCTCCGGACCAAGGTGCACAACACGGTACATATAACTCACACACACAACACATAAAGTATACCGTCAAACGAAACAACGTTCCTCCGGACCAAGGTGCACAACACAGTACATATAACTCACACACACAACACATAAAGTATACCGTCAAACGAGACAACGTTCCTCCGGACCAAGGTGCACAACACAGTACATATAACTCACACACACACAACACATAAAGTATACCATCAAACGAAACAACATTCCTCCGGACCAAGGTGCACAACACAGTACATATAACTCACACACACACAACACATAAAGTATACCGTCAAACACCACAACGTTCCTCCGGACCAAGGTGCACAACACGGTACATATAACTCACACACACAACACATAAAGTATACCGTCAAACGAAACAACGTTCCTCCGGACCAAGGTGCACAACACAGTACATATAACTCACACACACAACACATAAAGTATACCGTCAAACGAAACAACGTTCCTCCGGACCAAGGTGCACAACACAGTACATATAACTCACACACACACAACACATAAAGTATACCGTCAAACGAAACAACGTTCCTCCAGACCAAGGTGCACAACACAGTACATATAACTCACACACACACAACACATAAAGTATACCGTCAAACGAAACAACGTTCCTCCGGACCAAGGTGCACTACACAGTACATATAACTCACACACACAACACATAAAGTATACCGTCAAACGAAACAACGTTTCTCCGGACCAAGGTGTACAACACAGTACATATAACTCACACACACACAACACATAAAGTATACCGTCAAACGAAACAACGTTCCTCCGGACCAAGGTGCACAAAACCATACATATAACTCACACACACACAACACATAAAGTATACCGTCAAATGAGACAACGTTCCTCCGGTCCAAGTTGCACAACACTGTACATATAACTCACACACACACACACAACACACAAAGTATACCGTCAAACGAAACAACGTTCCTCCGGACCAAGGTGCACAACACAGTACATATAACTCACACACACAACACATAAAGTATACCGTCAAACGAGACAACGTTCCTCCGGACCAAGGTGCACAACACAGTACATATAACTCACACACACACAACACATAAAGTATACCGTCAAACGAAACAACGTTCCTCCGGACCAAGGTGCACAACACAGTACATATAACTCACACACACAACACATAAAGTATACCGTCAAATGAAACAACGTTCCTCCGGACCAAGGTGCACAACACAGTACATATAACTCACACACACAACACATAAAGTATACCGTCAAACGAAACAACGTTCCTCCGGACCAAGGTGCACAACACAGTACATATAACTCACACACACACAACACATAAAGTATACCGTCAAGCAAAACAACGTTCCTCCGGACCAAGGTGTACAACACAGTACATATAACTCTCACACACACAACACATAAAGTATACCGTCAAACACCACAACGTTCCTCCGGACCAAGGTGCACAACACAGTACATATAACTCACACACACAACACATAAAGTATACCGTCAAACGAAACAACATTCCTCCGGACCAAGGTGCACAACACAGTACATATAACTCACACACACACAACACATAAAGTATACCGTCAAACACCACAACGTTCCTCCGGACCAAGGTGCACAACACGGTACATATAACTCACACACACAACACATAAAGTATACCGTCAAACGAAACAACGTTCCTCCGGACCAAGGTGCACAACACAGTACATATAACTCACACACACAACACATAAAGTATACCGTCAAACAAAACAACATTCCTCCGGACCAAGGTGCACAACACAGTACATATAACTCACACACACAACACATAAAGTATACCGTCAAACAAAACAACATTCCTCCGGACCAAGGTGCACAACACAGTACATATAACTCACACACACACAACACATAAAGTATACCGTCAAACGAGACAACGTTCCTCCGGACCAAGGTGCACAACACAGTACATATAACTCACACACACACAACACATAAAGTATACCGTCAAACGAGACAACGTTCCTCCGGACCAAGGTGCACAACACAGTACATATAACTCACACACACACAACACATAAAGTATACCGTCAAACGAAACAACGTTCCTCCGGACCAAGGTGCACAACACGGTACATATAACTCACACACACACAACACACAAAGTATACCGTCAAACGAAACAACGTTCCTCCGGACCAAGGTGCACAACACAGTACATATAACTCACACACACACACACAACACACAAAGTATACCGTCAAACGAAACAACGTTCCTCCGGACCAAGGTGCACAACACAGTACATATAACTCACACACACACAACACATAAAGTATACCGTCAAACGAGACAACGTTCCTCCGGACCTAGGTGCACAACACAGTACATATAACTCACACACACACAACACATAAAGTATACCGTCAAACGAGACAACGTTCCTCCGGACCAAGGTGCACAACACAGTACATATAACTCACACACACACAACACATAAAGTATACCGTCAAACGAAACAACGTTCCTCCGGACCAAGGTGTACAACACAGTACATATAACTCACACACACACAACACATAAAGTATACCGTCAAACGAAACAACGTTCCTCCAGACCAAGGTGCACAACACAGTACATATAACTCACACACACAACACATAAAGTATACCGTCAAACGAAACAACGTTCCTCCAGACCAAGGTGCACAACACAGTACATATAACTCACACACACACAACACATAAAGTATACCGTCAAACGAAACAACGTTCCTCCAGACCAAGGTGCACAACACAGTACATATAACTCACACACACACAACACATAAAGTATACCGTCAAACGAGACAACGTTCCTCCAGACCAAGGTGCACAAAACCGTACATATAACTCACACACACACAACACATAAAGTATACTGTCAAACGAAACAACGTTCCTCCAGACCAAGGTGCACAACACAGTACATATAACTCACACACACACAACACATAAAGTATACCGTCAAACGAAACAACGTTCCTCCGGACCAAGGTGCACAAAACCGTACATATAACTCACACACACACAACACATAAAGTATACTGTCAAACGAAACAACGTTCCTCCAGACCAAGGTGCACAACACAGTACATATAACTCACACACACACACAACACATAAAGTATACCGTCAAACGAAACAACGTTCCTCCAGACCAAGGTGCACAACACAGTACATATAACTCACACACACACAACACATAAAGTATACCGTCAAACGAGACAACGTTCCTCCAGACCAAGGTGCACAAAACCGTACATATAACTCACACACACACAACACATAAAGTATACTGTCAAACGAAACAACGTTCCTCCAGACCAAGGTGCACAACACAGTACATATAACTCACACACACACAACACATAAAGTATACCGTCAAACGAAACAACGTTCCTCCGGACCAAGGTGCACAAAACCGTACATATAACTCACACACACACAACACATAAAGTATACTGTCAAACGAAACAACGTTCCTCCAGACCAAGGTGCACAACACAGTACATATAACTCACACACACACAACACATAAAGTATACCGTCAAACGAAACAACGTTCCTCCAGACCAAGGTGCACAACACAGTACATATAACTCACACACACAACACATAAAGTATACCATCAAACGAAACAACGTTCCTCCAGACCAAGGTGCACAACACAGTACATATAACTCTCACACACACACAACACATAAAGTATACCGTCAAACGAAACAACGTTCCTCCGGACCAAGGTGCACAAAACCGTACATATAACTCACACACACACAACACATAAAGTATACCGTCAAATGAGAGAACGTTCCTCCGGACCAAGGTGCACAACACAGTACATATAACACACACACACAACACATAAAGTATACCGTCAAACGAGACAACGTTCCTCCGGACCTAGGTGCACAACACAGTACATATAACTCACACACACACACCACATAAAGTATACCGTCAAACGAAACAACGTTCCTCCAGACCAAGGTGCATAACACAGTACATATAACTCACACACACACACCACATAAAGTATACCGTCAAACGAAACAACGTTCCTCCAGACCAAGGTGCACAACACAGTACATATAACTCACACACACACAACACATAAAGTATACCGTCAAACGAAACAACGTTCCTCCAGACCAAGGTGCACAACACAGTACATATAACTCACACACACACAACACATAAAGTATACCGTCAAACGAAACAACGTTCCTCCAGACCAAGGTGCACAACACGGTACATATAACTCACACACACAACACATAAAGTATACCGTCAAACGAAACAACGTTCCTCCGGACCAAGGTGCACAACACGGTACATATAACTCACACACACAACACATAAAGTATACCGTCAAACGAAACAACGTTCCTCCGGACCAAGGTGCACAACACAGTACATATAACTCACGCACACAAAACATAAAGTAATATTAACACAATTAACAAATAATTAGATAGATAGATACTTTATTTGTGCCAAATGAAGTTAGTGTCGAAGCAGAGGAATACAAATATTCGAAGGGAAGTCGGAAAGAATAAAAAATAAGTTATCTCTAACAGTCTAACGGGAGGGTGGGGGGTCGTCACTTCCCCGTCTATAGGGTGACTCATTATGGAGCCCAATGGCCGAGGGTAAGAATGACCTCATTTATCGCTCTTTGGAGCAGCGCAGTTGTCTCAGTCTGTTTCTGAAAGGGCTCCCTCTGTTC
>NC_133149.1:1770000-1905000 GCF_048418815.1 Hemitrygon akajei
ATACCGCCCCCTGCTGACCGGGAGGATTCAGGAGAGTGGTCCCAACATCTAAAACAGGTTCAATACTGCCCCCTGCTGACCGGGAGGATTCAGGACATCGCGGTGGAACACAGCAGGTCAGGCAGCATCTACAGGGAGAAGCACTGTCGACGTTTCGGGCCGAGACCCTTCATCAGGACTAACTGAAAGGAGAGACAGTAAGAGATTTGAAAGTAGTGGGGGGGGGGGAGGGGGAAATGCGAAATGAGAGGAGAAGACCGGAGGGGGTGGGATGAAGCTAAGAGCTGGAAAGGTGATTGGCGAAAGTGATACAGAGCTGGAGAAGGGAAAGGATCATGGGATGGGAGGCCCCGGGAGAAAGAAAGGGGTGGGGGGGAGCACCAGAGGGAGATGGAGAACAGGCAAACAACTAAATATGTCAGGGATGGGGTAAGAAGGGGAGGAGGGGCATTAACGGAAGATAGAGAAGTCAATGCTCATGCCATCAGGTTGGAGGCTACCCAGCCGGTATATAAGGTGTTGTTCCTCCAACCTGAGTGTGGCTTCATCTTGACGATAGAGGAGGCCATGGATAGACATATCAGAATGGGAATGGGACGTGGAATTAAAATGTGTGGGCACCGGGAGATCCTGGTTTCTCTGGAGTAAGAATAAGAAAGGTTTGACCATATTACAAAGCGGCAGCAGTCCATGAGGTTTCAGGAGAATAAATTTATAGAGAGATCACAGACCAATCCAAAAGCACAAGGTTGTTATAGCAGGCGATGTCAGCTTTCCGAATGTTGACTGGCACTCCCCTACTGCAAAAGGACTAGACGGGATAGAGTCTGTCAAATGCGTTGGGGAAGTATTTCTTTTAACCCGTATGTAGAAGTGCCAAAGAGAGAGTGTGTGATATTTAAGAAGAGGGATGCCTCACGTCTTAATAAGCTGGTAAGGAAGGCGGGCTCTGTCGTGGGCAAAGTACTGGAGAGTTTAACATCGGTAGCTGAGCGAAGGGCGCTGAGTAGTCTACGGTCAATTATGGAAAACTCTGAACATCCTCTACAGCACCATCCAGAGACAGAGAAGCAGTTTCAGCGACAGGTTACTATCGATGCAATGCTCCTCAGACAGGATGAAGAGGTCAATACTCCCCAATGCCATTAGGCTTTACAATTCTACCGCCAGGACTTAAGAACTTTTTAAAAGCTATTATTAATGCTTTTTGAGATAGTGATTTAGATGCATATCATTTTTTTACTGAGTTAAGTATTGTATGTAATTAGTTTTGCTACAACAAGTGTATGGGACATTGGAAAAAAGTTGAATTTCCCCATGGGGATGAATAAAGTATCTATCTATCTATCTATCTATCTATCTATCTATCATCTATCTATTTGATCAGCTATGAGGGCAGGGCAGGTGACAGGAGGGGCGGACACTTTGCACCCAGTGATCAGAACGCCTTTGGTTTCACAGTAAATGTGCAACAAGTCAGATCCGGTCCGGTCCGGTCCGCCGGCTGAGATTCGAAATGGGAGAAAGGCGTATTTTGGTGGCTTCATGAAGGACCTGGCAAGTGTGGATCGGGGCAGGCAGAGGGAGTGCTTGCTTGATGAGTGGGAGTACAAAGCTTGCATGGGCCTATCAGAATAAAAGGCGCGTAGGGGACCTTGGTTTTCGAGAGGTGTTGAGGCCCTGGTTGAGGAGAAAGAAAGGAGGTGCATAGGCAGGTAGGAACGAATGAGGTGCTTATGGAGTACAGGAAATGCCAGAGACGTTGGACAAAGAAATCTCCAGGGGCTAAAAGGAGGCGTGAGGTTGCTCTAGCAGACACGGTGAAGGAGAATCCCAAGGGATTCTGGAAAAGGACTGCAAGGGACAGAACCCTAATTCTCTGGAAGATCGGAGTGGGAATCCATGAGTGAAGCTGAAGGAGATGGGGGGGGGGGGGGGGCGGATCTTAAATTAATCCTTCACATCCGTATTTACTCCGGAGATTGGACGCAGCGTCTGTAGAGGAGAGGCAAAGCAACATCAGTTTCATGGACTCTCTACAGATAACAGAGGAGGAAGTGTTTGCTGTCTTGAGGCAAATTAAAGTGGATAAATCCACAGGGCTTGGTAAACTGTTCCCTTGGACCCTGTGGGACGCAAGTTTAGAAACTGCAGGGGCCGTAACAGAGATATTTAAATCATTCTTAACCATATAACCACAATTACAGCACAGAAACAGGCCATCTCGGCCCTTCTAGTCCGTGCAGAACGCTTACTCTCACCTAGTCCCACCGACCCGCGCTCAGCCCATAACCCTCCATTCCTTTCCTGTCCATATACCTATCCAATTTTACTTTAAATGACAATACCGAACCTGCCTCTACCACTTCTACTGGAAGCTCGTTCCACACAGCTACCACTCTCTGAGTAAAGAAATTCCCC
The DNA here is from genome assembly GCF_048418815.1 of Hemitrygon akajei. NCBI lineage: Eukaryota > Metazoa > Chordata > Chondrichthyes > Myliobatiformes > Dasyatidae > Hemitrygon > Hemitrygon akajei. The sequence goes on from NC_133149.1 coordinate 1,772,422, forward strand.
CTCGTGTTACCCTTAAACTTTTGCCCCTTAACTCTCAACTCATGTCCTCTTGTTTGAATCTCCCCTGCTCTCAATGGAAAAAGCCTATCCACGTCAACTCTATCTATCCCCCTCATTATTTTAAATACCTCTATCAAATCCCCCCTCAACCTTCTACGCTCCAAAGACTAAAGACCTAACTTGTTCAACCTTTCCCTGTAACTTAGGTGCTGAAACCCAGGTAACATTCTAGTAAATCTTCCCAGTACTCTCTCTCTATTTTTTTGACATCTTTCCTGTAATTCGGTGACCAGAACTGGACACGATACTCCAAATTCGGCCTCACCAGTGCCTTGTACAATTTCAACATTACATCCCAACTCCTATACTCAATGTTCTTAGTGACAGGAGAGATACTACAGGATTGGACGTTAGCTAACGTTGTTCTCCTGCTTTAGAAAGGCTCTAAAAATAAACCAGGGAATTATAGGCCAGTGAGCCTGATACCGTCGGTGGGAGGGTTATTGGAAGATATTCTAAGGAACTAGATATATATTTGGAAAGACGTGGACTGATTAGGGATGGTCAGCATGGCTTTGTGCATGGTGTTGCGGTTACTTGAAGTGACCAGGAGACGCAGACGATCCTTCGAGAAGTTTAAACCTTTATTTGCAAACAAAGGCTGAGGCAATCAATGAACTCGTCACCGAAAGCCCCCCGAGCTCCGGTGTACAGCATTCTTTATAGTAATCTCTTATCTCAGTTACATTTCGGTTTCATCGCCATACCCAATCAATCTTTAGTTGCATATCATCTATACATTAACTAATCAATCGCTCTTGCCGAGCTCTCGGTGCGCCACCAGTATTTCTTTCCGGTTCACATCTTGGGCCTCATTCCCGGCCACGGTTGTTTCTCGGTCAGCCTCCCTCACGTTACAGTTCCTGTTCGTACCATCCCGTCTGCCACCGTCATCTCTTCGTAACCCATTCTACTGTATAATATATGGGGTGCATTTCAGCTAATTAGTGCTGCTAAGGATAAGCAGATGTTCCTTAACTGCCACAGTATGTAGCTAAGAGAATACAAGGTATCTAGTTAAAACAATACATAGCAAAATGTCTCCAGTAAAATAATACATAGTAATATTCAGCACATAGGAATGATTACATAGTGCTTACATAGTGTAGTAAATAGCTAGTACATAGTGATTATATTTCAGGTATATATAGTGATATATATATATATATATATATATATATATATAGTTAACTGCCGGTTAACTGTTGGCTAACTATTACTTGGATTGCACTACCTGTATGTATAATCTATATTTTCATTTATATTTATCATTATTATTGTTATGAGCAGAGAGACAACATCTGCCGGAAGTAAATTCCTTGTATGTGCACAGGTACTTGGCGATTAAAGTCTGATTCTGTCAGGTATATTTCTCAATAATGGTAAGTCATGTCTAACCAAACTTATGGAGTTTTTCGAGAAAGTTACCAGGAAAGTTGATGAAGCTGTTGTCCACATGGACTTTAGCGAAGACATTCGACAAGGTGCCTCGTGGGAGGCTGGTCAGGAAGATTCAGTCGCTCGGCATTCGAGATGAGGTAGTAAATGGGATCAGACGTCGGCTTTGTGGGAGAAGCCAGAGAGCGGTAGCAGATGATGGCCGCCTCTCTGACTGGAGGCCTGCGACTGGCGGGGTGCCGCAGGGATTCGGTGCTGGGTCTCCTTGCTGCCTGTCGTCTATATCTGGGTGATAATGTGGTAAACTGGATCAGCAAAGTTTGCAGACGACACCGAGATTGAGGGGGTGGGTAGTGGGCAGCGAGGAAGACTACCAGAGCTTGCAGAAGGTTCTGGACCAGCTGGGAAAATGGGCCGAAGGCTGGCAGATGGAATTGAATGCAGAGCGAGTGTGAGGTTTTGCACTTCAGTAGGACCAGCCAGAGTAGGTCTTACACAGCGAACGGTCGGGCACTGAGGAGGGCGTTCGAACGAAGGGATCCGAGACTGATTGTGGCGTCACGTGTAGATCGGGTTGTGAAGAAAGCTTTTGACAGATTGGCCTTCACAAATTAAAACTCTGAGTACAGGAGATGCCACTTTATACTGACGTTGCATAAAGCATTAATGAGGCCTAATCTGAGGAATTACGTATCGTTTCGGTCGCCTACCGACAGGAAATGAGGTGAATAGTGTGAGTTTGAAAGAGGAGCAATTAGAAGAGGAAGTGGAGTTTATGCCATGCATTTCCCAAGGGGCTTTGCTGCCGATAGATTGACCTTACAGTGACGGCGTTTACACAGCAAGATGCCACAATTAACCCATGATGGACGAGGCCAAAGGACAAAGAGACTGGAGGTCAATCGGAAGTCCCAATCAAAGTCAGGAACGTTGACAGGAAGCCCAGATCGGAGCTGTGAAGATCCATCAGAAGTCCAGGTTGAAGCCGCGAGGATCGATCGGAAGTCCAGGTCGAAGCCGAGAAGGTCAACCAGAAGTCTGGATTGAAGGAGTGAAGGTCGATCGGAAGTCCAGATCGGAGCCGTGAAGATCGATCGGAAGTCCAGATTGAAGCATGCAGGTTCATCGGAAGCCCAGAAGTTGAAGCTCGCTGGCCAGAGCCCTGAGATGAGCATCTATGACTCCCTGAGGGAAATTTCGAAGCTCAATGTTCGAGAATCCATGAGTCCAATTGGGAAAGCTCAGAGCTGATGTCTGAGAATCTGTGAGTCTGTTGGTGAAATCGAAAGCCCAATGTCTGAGAATCCGTGAGTCCGTTGGGGAAGTCTGATGTCTGAGGATCTGTGAACGTCTTGGGAAAGTCGAAAGCCCAGTGCTGAGTCGGTTGGGGGAAGTTGAAAGTCCAGTGTTTAGAAGGTATGAGTCAGTCGGGAAATTAGAAAGCCGATATCTGAATTAGGTGAGCCCGTTGGAGGCTGGAGGCTCCTGGTGTTGGAGGTCTGCGCTCAGCTGGTGCGAGGGCTGGACGGAGGAACAGGGCTGGTTTTTCAGTTGAGGCTTTGTCACTTGGCACTTCTGTTTCGTTGTTCTGCTGAGCACGGTCGGCAACCTATGTTTTCATCGCAAAGTGTGGGGACACTTGCAGGCTGCCCTTGGCACACACCCTCGTGTGTGTCGGCTGTTGTCGCAAATGACACATCTCACTCAAAGTTTCGATGTGCATGCGACCCTGAATGAAGAAATCTGTTTGCCACGCTTGGAGAGTCTGGAGGAGATGCGTAAAGACGAACAAGACATTTCATCTCTGGCTTACACAATTTCTGATATCGAAATACAATATATCTGTCAGTCACTCCCATTCCTGTTGTGGCTGCATATTGTTTTCCAATTCATAGAGCTATCAACTCGTACGGGATAAGCCCTTCTCCCTTGATCCATCAAACCAGATTTGACGATTGATTGATCCTTCCGGGATAAAGCCGTCTCTCTCGATCCATCAGCCCAGATTTGACGATTTATCAATCCTTATGGGATAAGCCCGTTTCTCTCGATCCATCAGCCCAGATTCGACGGGTTACCAATCTTTATGGGATAAGGCCGTCTCTCTCAATCCATCAGCCCAGATTCGACGGGTTACCAATCCTTATGGGATAAGGCCGTCTCTCTCAATCCATCAGCCCAGATTCGACGGGTTACCAATCCTTATGGGATAAGGCCGTCTCTCTCAATCCATCAGCCCAGATTCGACGTGTTACCAATCCTTATGGGATAAGGCCGTCTCTCTCGATCCATCAGCCCAGATTCGACGGGTTACCAATCCTTATGGGATAAGGCCGTCTCTCTCAATCCATCAGCCCAGATTCGACGTGTTACCAATCCTTATGGGATAAGGCCGTCTCTCTCGATCCATCAGCCCAGATTCGACGGGTTACCAATCCTTATGGGATAAGGCCGTCTCTCTCGATCCATCAGCCCAGATTCGACGGGTTACCAATCCTTATGGGATAAGGCCGTCTCTCTCGATCCATCAGCCCAGATTCGACGGGTTACCAATCCTTATGGGATAAGGCCGTCTCTCTCGATCCATCAGCCCAGATTCGACGGGTTACCAATCCTTATGGGATAAGGCCGTCTCTCTCGATCCATCAGCCCAGATTCGACGGGTTACCAATCCTTATGGGATAAGGCCGTCTCTCTCAATCCATCAGCCCAGATTCGACGGGTTACCAATCTTTATGGGATAAGGCCGTCTCTCTCAATCCATCAGCCCAGATTCGACGGGTTACCAATCCTTATGGGATAAGGCCGTCTCTCTCGATCCATCAGCCCAGATTCGACGGGTTACCAATCCTTATGGGATAAGGCCGTCTCTCTCGATCCATCAGCCCAGATTCGACGGGTTACCAATCCTTATGGGATAAGGCCGTCTCTCTCGATCCATCAGCCCAGATTCGACGGGTTACCAATCCTTATGGGATAAGGCCGTCTCTCTCGATCCATCACCCCCGATTCGACTAATTAATCTCGATTCAGAATCAGAAAATCAGATTTATTATCGCTGAGGTAGATCAGGAAATTTTGTGTTTTTTTTGCAGTCGTACAATGCAGTAAAATACTATAGATTACAGTGAGAAATGCGTATGAAACATAAATCATTATCACAGTGGCACCATGGTAACGCAGCTCGGGGCATCGGAGTTCTGAGTCTGTCTGTAGGAGCTCCGCACATCCTAATCGTGACGGTGTGTCTTTCCTCCCACAGTCCGAAGCTCTGCCAGTTAGCAGGTTAATGGCAAACTGTCCTGTGGTTAGGTTCGGCGTTGCTGGCTGGCCGGCAGGAAGGGCCTGGTCCACACTGACCTCCAGGAGCACCACCACCTTGTCGTTGGGCTTGGCGGCCTGCGTGCCTCAGTGACCCGGAGAGCTGAGTTGGCTGGAGTCAGGCCCTCCTGCTTTGGGTTCAGGGCTAACGACACCGACCGGTGAAACAGACAGTAATGGGAACAGCGATGCAGGATCCTTCCGCATCTGACTGGCCAGTTACCGGGGGGTGGGGGGGAGTCCTTCAGTACTGTCCCAAACACCAGCCGAATAACTTCCGCGCCGCAGCACTAAATGAAAGCATAAAGAGTGAAAAAAGAGTAAAATACAGTGACGGTTGTGTCCATGGGTTCATTGTCTGTTCAGACATCGGATGGCAGAGGGGAAGAAGCTGTTCCTGAATCGCTGAGTGTGTGTCTTCAGGCTCCTGTACATCCTCCCCGATGGCGGAGGGGAAGAAGCTGTTCCTGAATCGCTGAGTGTGTGCCTTCAGGCTCCTGTACCTCCTCCCTGATGGCGGAGGGGAAGAAGCTGTTCCTGAATCGCTGAGTGTGTGTCTTCAGGCTCCTGTACCTCCTCCCTGATTGCGGAGGGGAAGAAGCTGTTCCTGAATCGCTGAGTGTGTGTCTTCAGGCTCCTGTACCTCCTCCCTGATGGCGGAGGGGAAGAAGCTGTTCCTGAATCGCTGAGTGTGTGTCTTCAGGCTCCTGTACCTCCTCCCTGATGGCCGAGGGGAAGAAGCTGTTCCTGAATCGCTGAGTGTGTGTCTTCAGGCTCCTGTACCTCCTCCCTGATGGCGGAGGGGAAGAAGCTGTTCCTGAATCGCTGAGTGTGTGTCTTCGAGCTCCTGTACCTCCTCCCTGATGGCCGAGGGGAAGAAGCTGTTCCTGAATCGCTGAGTGTGTGTCTTCGAGCTCCTGTACCTCCTCCCTGATGGCCGAGGGGAAGAAGCAGTTCCTGAATCGCTGAGTGTGTGTCTTCAGGCTCCTGTACCTCCTCCCTGATGGCGGAGGGGAAGAAGCTGTTCCTGAATCGCTGAGTGTGTGACTTCAGGCTCCTGTACCTCCTCCCTGATAGCGGAGGGGAAGAAGCTGTTCCTGAATCACTGAGTGTGTGTCTTCGGGCTCCTGTATCTCCTCCCTGATGGCGGAGGGGAAGAAGCAGTTCCTGAATCTCTGAGTGTGTGTCTTCAGGCTCCTGTACCTCCTCCCTGATGGCCGAGGGGAAGAAGCTGTTCCTGAATCGCTGAGTGTGTGTCTTCAGGCTCCTGTACCTCCTCCCTGATGGCGGAGGGGAAGAAGCTGTTCCTGAATCGCTGAGTGTGTGTCTTCAGGCTCCTGTACCTCCTCCCTGATGGCGGAGGGGAAGAAGCTGTTCCTGAATCGCTGAGTGTGTGTCTTCAGGCTCCTGTACATCCTCCCCGATGGCGGAGGGGAAGAAGCTGTTCCTGAATCGCTGAGTGTGTGCCTTCAGGCTCCTGTACCTCCTCCCTGATGGCGGAGGGGAAGAAGCTGTTCCTGAATCGCTGAGTGTGTGTCTTCAGGCTCCTGTACCTCCTCCCCGATGGCGGAGGGGAAGAAGCAGTTCCTGAATCGCTGAGTGTGTGTCTTCAGGCTCCTGTACCTCCTCCCTGATGGCGGAGGGGAAGAAGCTGTCCCTGAATCGCTGAGTGTGTGTCTTCAGGCTCCTGTACCTCCTCCCTGATGGCGGAGGGGAAGAAGCTGTTCCTGAATCGCTGAGTATGTGTCTTCAGGCTCCTGTACCTCCTCCCTGATGGCAGAGGGGAAGAAGCTGTCCCTGAATCGCTGAGTGTGTGTCTTCAGGCTCCTGTACCTCCTCCCTGATTGCGGAGGGGAAGAAGCAGTTCCTGAATCGCTGAGTGTGTGTCTTCAGGCTCCTGTACCTCCTCCCTGATGGCCGAGGGGAAGAAGCAGTTCCTGAATCGCTGAGTGTGTGCCTTCAGGCTCCTGTACCTTCAGGCTCCTGTACCTCCTCCCTGATGGCCGAGGGGAAGAAGCTGTTCCTGAATCGCTGAGTGTGTGTCTTCAGGCTCCTGTACCTCCTCCCCGATGGCGGAGGGGAAGAAGCTGTTCCTGAATCGCTGAGTGTGTGTCTTCAGGCTCCTGTACCTCCTCCCCGATGGCGGAGGGGAAGAAGCTGTTCCTGAATCGCTGAGTGTGTGCCTTCAGGCTCCTGTACCTCCTCCCTGATGGCGGAGGGGAAGAAGCTGTTCCTGAATCGCTGAGTGTGTGTCTTCAGGCTCCTGTACCTCCTCCCCGATGGCGGAGGGGAAGAAGCTGTTCCTGAATCGCTGAGTGCGTGCCTTCAGGCTCCTGTACCTCCTCCCTGATGGCGGAGGGGAAGAAGCTGTTCCTGAATCGCTGAGTGTGTGTCTTCAGGCTCCTGTACCTCCTCCCTGATGGTGGAGGGGAAGAAGCTGTTCCTGAATCGCTGAGTGTGTGTCTTCAGGCTCCTGTACCTCCTCCCCGATGGAGGAGGGGAAGAAGCTGTTCCTGAGTCGCTGAGTGTGTGTCTTCAGGCTCCTGTACCTCCTCCCCGATGGCGGAGGGGAAGAAGCTGTTCCTGAATCGCTGAGTGTGTGCCTTCAGGCTCCTGTACCTCCTCCCTGATGGATGAACATCAAATTCTCCAACTTCCGGTAATTCCCTCACTCTCCCTTCCACCATCCCACTTTCACTCTGCCTCCTCTTCTAGCTGCCTATCACCTCTCTCATGATTCTGCCTTCTTCTACTACCCGTAGTGCTTTCTCCTTACATTCCTTCTTCACCTCTCCTGCCTATCCCCTCCCTGCTTCCCCTCCCCCACCCCTTGATCTTTCCTCTGATTGGTTTTTCACCTGGCACCTTCCACCCTCCCCCCCCCCCACCTCCTTTATAGGGCCCCTGCCCCCTCCTTCTTCAATCCTGACGAAGGGTCTCGGTCCAAAACGTTGACTGCCCATTTCAACGGATGCTGCCCGACCTGCTGAGTTCATCCAGATTGTTTGTACGTGGGAGCCGGTAATGATCTCCATTACCCCCTCTCTGATGTTCACAATGAGGAGAGGACATGTCCTGGGCGATGGGGGTCAGTAATGATGAATGTATCTCCTGTACCCCTCCCTGATGTTCACAATGAGGAGAGGACATGTCCTGGGCGATGGGGGTCAGTAATGATGAATGTATCTCCTGTACCCCTCCCTGATGGTCACAATGAGAAGAGGGCATCTCCTGGGCGATGGGGGTCAGTAATGATGGATGTATCTCCATTACCCTCTCCCTGATGGTCACAATGAGAAGAGGGCATGTCCTGGGCGATGGGGGTCAGTAATGATGGATGTATCTCCATTACCCTCTCCCTGATGGTCACAATGAGAAGAGGGCATGTCCTGGGCGATGGGGGTCAGTAATGATGGATGTATCTCCATTACCCCCTCCCTGATGGTCACAATGAGAAGACGACATGTCCTGGGCGGTGGGGGTCAGTAATGATGGATGTATCTCCTGTATCTCCTCCCTGATGGTCACAATGAGAAGAGGACATGTCCTGGGCGATGGGGGTCAGTAATGATGGATGTATCTCCTGTACCCCTCCCTGATGGTCACAATGAGAAGAGGACATGTCCTGGGCGATGGGGGTCAGTAATGATAGATGTATTTCCATTACCCTCTCCCTGATGGTCACAATGAGAAGAGTGACGTCCTGGGCGATGGCGGTCAGTAATGATGGATGTATCTCCATTACCCTCTCCCTGATGGTCACAATGTGAAGAGGGCATCTCCTGGGCGATGGGGGTCAGTAATGATGGATGTATCTCCTGTACCCTCTCCCTGATGTTCACAATGAGAAGAGGACATGTCCTGGGCGATGGGGGTCAGTAATGATGGATGTATCTCCATTACCCCCTCCCTGATGGTCACTATGAGAAAAGGACATGTCCTGGGCGATGGGGGTCAGTAATGATGAATGTATCTCCTGTACCCCTCCCTGATGTTCACAATGAGGAGAGGATATGTCCTGGGCGATGGGGGTCAGTAATGATGAATGTATCTCCTGTACCCCTCCCTGATGGTCACAATGAGAAGAGGGCATGTCCTGGGCGATGGGGGTCAATAATGATGGATGTATCTCCATTACCCCCTCCCTGATGGTCACAATGAGAAGAGGACATGTCCTGGGTGATGGGGGTCAGTAATGATGGATGTATCTCCATTACCCCCTCCCTGATGGTCACAATGAGAAGAGGGCATCTCCTGGGCGATGGGGGTCAGTAATGATGGATGTATCTCCATTACCCTCTCCCTGATGGTCACAATGAGAAGAGGGCATGTCCTGGGCGATGGGGGTCAGTAATGATGGATGTATCTCCATTACCCCCTCCCTGATGGTCACAATGAGAGAGGACATGTCCTGGGTGATGGGGGTCAGTAATGATGGATGTATCTCCATTACCCCCTCCCTGATGGTCACAATGAGAAGAGGGCATGTCCTGGGCGATGGGGGTCAGTAATGATGGATGTATCTCCATTACCCCCTCCCTGATGGTCACAATGAGAAGAGGACATGTCCTGGGCGGTGGGGGTCAGTAATGATGGATGTATCTCCTGTATCTCCTCCCTGATGGTCACAATGAGAAGAGGACATGTCCTGGGTGATGGGGGTCAGTAATGATGGATGTATCTCCTGTACCCCTCCCTGATGGTCACAATGAGAAGAGGACATGTCCTGGGCGATGGGGGTCAGTAATGATAGATGTATCTCCATTACCCTCTCCCTGATGGTCACAATGAGAAGAGTGACGTCCTGGGCGATGGCGGTCAGTAATGATGGATGTATCTCCATTACCCTCTCCCTGATGGTCACAATGTGAAGAGGGCATCTCCTGGGCGATGGGGGTCAGTAATGATGGATGTATCTCCTGTACCCCTCCCTGATGGTCACAATGAGAAGAGGGCATGTCCTGGGTGATGGGGGTCAGTAATGATGGATGTATCTCCATTACTCTCTCCCTGATGGTCACAATGAGAAGAGGGCATGTCCTGGGCGAAGGGGGTCAGTAATGATGGATGTATCTCCATTACCCCCTCCCTGATGGTCACAATGAGAAGAGGGCATGTCCTGGGCGATGGGGGTCAGTAATGATGGATGTATCTCCATTACCCTCTCCCTGATGGTCACAATGAGAAGAGGGCATGTCCTGGGCGATGGGGGTCAGTAATGATGGATGTATCTCCATTACCCCCTCCCTGAAGGTCACAATGGGAAGAGGGCATGTCCTGGGTGATGGGGGTCAGTAATGATGGATGTATCTCCATTACCCCCTCCCTGATGGTCACAATGGGAAGAGGACATGTCCTGGGTGAAGGGAGTCAGTAATGATGGATGTATCTCCATTACCCCTCCCTGATGGTCACAATGAGAAGAGGGCATGTCCTGGGTGATGGGGGTCAGTAATGATGGATGTATCTCCATTACCCCCTCCCTGCTGGTCACAATGAGAAGAGGACATGTCCTGGGCGATGGGGGTCAGTAATGATGGATGTATATCCTGTACCCCCTCCCTGATGGTCACAATGAGAAGAGGACATGTCCTGGGCGATGGGGGTCAGTAATGATGGATGTATCTCCATTACCCCCTCCCTGATGGTCACAATGAGAAGAGGGCATGACCTGGGCGATGGGGGTCAGTAATGATGGATGTATCTCCTGTACCCCTTCCCTGATGGTCACAATGAGAAGAGTGCATGTCCTGGGCGATGGGGGTCAGTAATGATGGATGTATCTCCATTGCCCCTACCTGATGGTCACAATGAGAAGAGTGACGTCCTGGGTGATGGGGGTCAGTAATGATGGATGTATCTCCATTACCCCCTCCCTGATGGTCACAATGAGAAGAGGGCATCTCCTGGGCGATGGGGGTGAGTAATGATGGATGTATCTCCATTACCCTCTCCCTGATGGTCACAATGAGAAGAGGACATGTCCTGGGTGATGGGGGTCAGTAATGATGGATGTATCTCCTGTACCCCTCCCTGATGGTCACAATAAGAAGAGGACATGTCCTGGGTGATGGGGGTCAGTAATGATGGATGTATCTCCATTACCCTCTCCCTGATGGTCACAATGAGAAGAGGACATGTCCTGGGTGATGGGGGTCAGTAAAGATGGATGTATCTCCTGTACCCCCTCCCCGATGGTCACAATGAGAAGAGGACATGTCCTGGGCGATGGGGGTCAGTACTGATGGATGTATCTCCTGTACCCCCTCCCTGATGGTCACAATGAGAAGAGGGCATGTCCTGGGCGATGGGGGTCAGTACTGATGGATGTATCTCCTGTACCCCCTCCCTGATGGTCACAATGAGAAGAGGACATGTCCTGGGTGATGGGGGTCAGTAATGATGGATGTATCTCCTGTACCGCTCCCGGATAGTCACAATGAGAAGAGGACATGTCCTGGGCGATGGGGGTCAGTAATGATGGATGTATCTCCTGTACCCCTCCCTGATGGTCACAATGAGAAGAGGACATGTCCAGGGGGATGGGGGTCAGTAATGATGGATGTATCTCCTGTACGCCCTCCCTGATGGTCACAATGAGAAGAGGACATGTCCTGGGCGATGGGGGTCAGTAATGATGGATGTATCTCCTGTACCCCTCCCGGATAGTCACAATGAGAAGAGGACATGTCCTGGGCGATGGGGGTCAGTAATGATGGATGTATCTCCTGTACCCCTCCCTGATGGTCACAATGAGAAGAGGGCATGTCCTGGGCGATGGGGGTCAGTAATGATGGATCTATCTCCATTGCCCCTCCCTGATGGTCACAATGAGAAGAGGGCATGTCCTGGGCGATGGGGGTCAGTAATGATGGATGTATCTCCTGTACCCCTCCCTGATGGTCACAATGAGAAGAGGGCATGTCCTGGGCGATGGGGGTCAGTAATGATGGATGTATCTCCTGTACCCCTCCCGGATAGTCACAATAAGAAGAGGGCATGTCCTGGGCGATGGGGGTCAGTAATGATGGATGTATCTCCTGTACCCCTCCCTGATGGTCACAATGAGAAGAGGGCATGTCCTGGGCGATGGGGGTCAGTAATGATGGATGTATCTCCGTTGCCCCTCCCTGATGGTCACAATGAGAAGAGGACATATCCTGGGCGATGGGGGTCTGTAATGATGGATGTATCTCCTGTACCCTCCCTGATGTTGACTATGAGAAGAGTGCATGTCCTGGGCGATGGGGGTCAGTAATGATGAATGTATCTTCTGTACCCCCTCCCTGATGTTGACTATGAGAAGAGTGCATGTCCTGGGCGATGGGGGTCAGTAATGATGGATGTATCTCCATTACCCCCTCCCCGATGGTCACAATGAGAAGAGGATATGTCCTGGGTGATGGGGGGTCAGTAATGATGGATGTATCTCATTACCCTCACTGATGGTCACAATGAGAAGAGGGCATGTCCTGGGCGATGGGGATCAGTAATGATGGATGTATCTCCTGTACCCCTCCCTGATGGTCACAATGAGAAGAGGGCATGTCCTGGGCGATGGGGGTCAGTAATGATGGATGTATCTCCTGTACCCCTCCCTGATGGTCACAATGAGAAGAGGACATGTCCTGGGCGATGGGGGTCAGTAATGAAGGATGTATCTCCATTACCCCCTCCCTGAAGGTCACAATGGGAAGAGGGCATGTCCTGGGTGATGGGGGTCAGTAATGATGGATGTATCTACATTACCCCCTCCCTGATGGTCACAATGGGAAGAGGACATGTCCTGGGTGAAGGGAGTCAGTAATGATGGATGTATCTCCTGTACCCCTCCCTGATGGTCACAATGAGAAGAGGGCATGTCCTGGGTGATGGGGGTCAGTAATGATGGATGTATCTCCATTACCCGCTCCCTGATGGTCACAATGAGAAGAGGACATGTCCTGGGCGATGGGGGTCAGTAATGATGGATGTATCTCCTGTACCCCTTCCCTGATGGTCACAATGAGAAGAGGGCATGTCCTGGGCGATGGGGGTCAGTAATGATGGATGTATCTCCATTACCCCCTCCCTGATGGTCACAATGAGAAGAGGGCATGACCTGGGCGATGGGGGTCAGTAATGATGGATGTATCTCCTGTACCCCTTCCCTGATGGTCACAATGAGAAGAGGGCATGTCCTGGGCGATGGGGGTCAGTAATGATGGATGTATCTCCATTGCCCCTCCCTGATGGTCACAATGAGAAGAGTGACGTCCTGGGTGATGGGGGTCAGTAATGATGGATGTATCTCCATTACCCCCTCCCTGATGGTCACAATGAGAAGAGGACATGTCCTGGGCGATGGGGGTCAGTAATGATGGATGTATCTCCATTACCCTCTCCCTGATGGTCACAATGAGAAGAGGACATGTCCTGGGCGATGGGGGTCAGTAATGATGGATGTATCTCCATTACTCCCTCCCTGATGGTCACAATGAGAAGAGGACATGTCCTGGGCGATGGGGGTCAGTAATGATGGATGTATCTCCATTACCCTCTCCCTGATGGTCACAATGAGAAGAGGACATGTCCTGGGTGATGGGGGTCAGTAATGATGGATGTATCTCCTGTACCCCCTCCCCGATGGTCACAATGAGAAGAGGACATGTCCTGGGTGATGGGGGTCAGTAATGATGGATGTATCTCCTGTACCCCTCCCTGATGGTCACAATGAGAAGAGGACATGTCCTGGGCGATGGGGGTCAGTAATGATGGATGTATCTCCTGTACGCCCTCCCTGATGGTCACAATGAGAAGAGGACATGTCCTGGGCGATGGGGGTCAGTAATGATGGATGTATCTCCTGTACCCCTCCCGGATAGTCACAATGAGAAGAGGACATGTCCTGGGCGATGGGGGTCAGTAATGATGGATGTATCTCCTGTATCTCCTCCCTGATGGTCACAATGAGAAGAGGACATGTCCTGGGCGATGGGGGTCAGTAATGATGGATGTATCTCCATTACCCCCTCCCTGATGGTCACAATGAGAAGAGGGCATGTCCTGGGCGATGGGGGTCAGTAATGATGGATGTATCTCCAGTACCCCCTCCCCGATGGTCACAATGAGAAGAGGGCATGTCCTGGGCGATGGGGGTCAGTAATGATGGATGTATCTCCATTGCCCCTCCCTGATGGTCACAATGAGAAGAGTGACGTCCTGGGTGATGGGGGTCAGTAATGATGGTTGTTTCTCCATTACCCCCTCCCTGATGGTCACAATGAGAAGAGGGCATCTCCTTGGCGATGGGGGTCAGTAATGATGGATGTATCTCCATTACCCTCTCCCTGATGGTCACAATGAGAAGAGGACATGTCCTGGGTGATGGGGGTCAGTAATGATGGATGTATCTCCTGTACCCCTCCCTGATGGTCACAATGAGAAGAGGACATGTCCTGGGCGATGGGGGTCAGTAATGATGGATGTATCTCCATTACCCCCTCCCTGATGGTCACAATGAGAAGAGGACATGTCCTGGGCGATGGGGGTCAGTAATGATGGATGTATCTCCTGTATCTCCTCCCTGATGGTCACAATGAGAAGAGGACATGTCCTGGGCGATGGGGGTCAGTAATGATGGATGTATCTCCATTACCCCCTCCCTGATGGTCACAATGAGAAGAGGGCATCTCCTGGGCGATGGGGGTCAGTAATGATGTATGTATCTCCTGTACCCCCTCCCTGATGGTCACAATCAGAAGAGGGCATGTCCTGGGCGATGGGGGTCAGTAATGATGGATGTATCTCCTGTACCCCTCCCTGATGGTCACAATGAGAAGAGGACATGTCCTGGGTGATGGGGGTCAGTAATGATGGATGTATCTCCTGTACCCCTCTCCGATGGTCACAATGAGAAGAGGACATGTCCTGGGCGATGGGGGTCAGTAATGATGGATGTATCTCCTGTACCCCCTCCCTGATGGTCACAATAAGAAGAGGACATGTCCTGGGCGATGGGGGTCAGTAATGATGGATGTATCTCCATTACCCCCTCCCTGATGGTCACAATGAGAAGAGGACATGTCCTGGGCGATGGGGGTCAGTAATGATGGATGTATCTCCATTACCCCCTCCCTGATGGTCACAATGAGAAGAGGACATGTCCTGGGCTATGGGGGTCAGTAATGATGGATGTATCTCCTGTACCCCCTCCCTGATGGTCACAATGAGAAGAGGACATGTCCTGGGCGATGGGGGTCAGTAATGATGGATGTATCTCCTGTACCCCTCCCTGATGGTCACAATGAGAAGAGGGCATGTCCTGGGCGATGGGGGTCAGTAATGATGGATGTATCTCCATTGCCCCTCCCTGATGGTCACAATGAGAAGAGGGCATGTCCTGGGCGATGGGGGTCAGTAATGATTCATGTATCTCCATTGCCCCTCCCTGATGGTCACAATGAGAAGAGGGCATGTCCTGGGCGATGGGGGTCAGTAATGATGGATGTATCTCCTGTACCACTCCCTGATGGTCACAATGAGAAGAGGACATGTCCTGGGCGATGGGGGTCAGTAATGATGGATGTATCTCCTGTACCCCTCCCTGATGGTCACAATGAGAAGAGGGCATGTCCTGGGCGATGGGGGTCAGTAATGATAGATGTATCTCCTGTACCTCCCCCTGATGGTCTCAATGAGAAGAGGACATGTCCTGGGCGATGGGGGTCAGTAATGATGGATGTATCTCCTGTACCCCTCCCGGATAGTCACAATAAGAAGAGGGCATGTCCTGGGCGATGGGGGTCAGTAATGATGGATGTATCTCCATTGCCCCTCCCTGATGGTCACAATGAGAAGAGGGCATGTCCTGGGCGATGGGGGTCAGTAATGATGGATGTATCTCCATTGCCCCTCCCTGATGGTCACAATGAGAAGAGGGCATGTCCTGGGCGATGGGGGTCAGTAATGATGGATGTATCTCCTGTACCCCTCCCGGATAGTCACAATAAGAAGAGGGCATGTCCTGGGCGATGGGGGTCAGTAATGATGGATGTATCTCCATTGCCCCTCCCTGATGGTCACAATGAGAAGAGGGCATGTCCTGGGCGATGGGGATCAGTAATGATGGATGTATCTCCTGTACCCCTCCCTGATGGTCACAATGAGAAGAGGGCATGTCCTGGGCGATGGGGGTCAGTAATGATGGATGTATCTCCATTACCCCCTCCCTGATGGTCACAATGGGAAGAGGGCATGTCCTGGGTGATGGGGGTCAGTAATGATGGATGTATCTCCATTACCCACTCCCTGATGGTCACAATGGGAAGAGGACATGTCCTGGGTGAAGGGAGTCAGTAATGATGGATGTATCTCCATTAACCCTCCATGATGGTCACAATGAGAAGAGGGCATGTGCTGGGTGATGGGGGTCAGTAATGATGGATGTATCTCCATTACCCCCTCCCTGATGGTCACAATGAGAAGAGGACATGTCCTGGGCGATGGGGGTCAGTAATGATGGATGTATCTCCTGTACCCCCTCCCTGATGGTCACAATGAGAAGAGGACATGTCCTGGGCGATGGGGGTCAGTAATGATGGATGTATCTCCATTGCCCCTCCCTGATGGTCACAATGAGAAGAGGACATGTCCTGGGCGATGGGGGTCAGTAATGATGGATGTATCTCCTGTACCCCCTCCCTGATGGTCACAATGAGAAGAGGGCATGTCCTGGGCGATGGGGGTCAGTAATGATGGATGTATCTCCATTGCCCCTCCCTGATGGTCACAATGAGAAGAGTGACGTCCTCGGTGATGGGGGTCAGTAATGATGGATGTTTCTCCATTACCCCCTCCCTGATGGTCACAATGAGAAGAGGGCATCTCCTGGGCGATGGGGGTCAGTAATGATGGATGTATCTCCATTACCCTCTCCCTGATGGTCACAATGAGAAGAGGACATGTCCTGGGTGATGGGGGTCAGTAATGATGGATGTATCTCCTGTACCCCTCCCTGATGGTCACAATGAGAAGAGGGCATGTCCTGGGCGATGGGGATCAGTAATGATGGATGTATCTCCTGCACCCCTCCCTGATGGTCACAATGAGAAGAGGGCATGTCCTGGGCGATGGGGGTCAGTAATGATGGATGTATCTCCTGTACCCCTCCCTGATGGTCACAATGAGAAGAGGACATGTCCTGGGCGATGGGGGTCAGTAATGATGGATGTATCTCCATTACCCCCTCCCTGATGGTCACAATGGGAAGAGGGCATGTCCTGGGTGATGGGGGTCAGTAATGATGGATGTATCTCCATTACCCCCTCCCTGATGGTCACAATGAGAAGAGGGCATCTCCTGGGCGATGGGGGTCAGTAATGATGGATGTATCTCCATTACCCTCTCCCTGATGGTCACAATGAGAAGAGGACATGTCCTGGGTGATGGGGGTCAGTAATGATGGATGTATCTCCTGTACCCCTCCCTGATGGTCACAATGAGAAGAGGGCATGTCCTGGGCGATGGGGATCAGTAATGATGGATGTATCTCCTGTACCCCTCCCTGATGGTCACAATGAGAAGAGGGCATGTCCTGGGCGATGGGGGTCAGTAATGATGGATGTATCTCCTGTACCCATCCCTGATGGTCACAATGAGAAGAGGGCATGTCCTGGGCGATGGGGATCAGTAATGATGGATGTATCTCCTGTACCCCTCCCTGATGGTCACAATGAGAAGAGGGCATGTCCTGGGCGATGGGGGTCAGTAATGATGGATGTATCTCCTGTACCCCTCCCTGATGGTCACAATGAGAAGAGGACATGTCCTGGGCGATGGGGGTCAGTAATGATGGATGTATCTCCTGTACCCCTCCCTGATGGTCACAATGAGAAGAGGACATGTCCTGGGCGATGGGAGTCAGTAATGATGGATGTATCTCCATTACCCCCTCCCTGATGGTCACAATGGGAAGAGGGCATGTCCTGGGTGATGGGGGTCAGTAATGATGGATGTATCTCCATTACCCCCTCCCTGATGGTCACAATGGGAAGAGGACATGTCCTGGGTGAAGGGAGTCAGTACTGATGGATGTATCTCCATTACCCCTCCCTGATGGTCACAATGAGAAGAGGACATGTCCTGGGCGATGGGGATCAGTAATGATGGATGTATCTCCATTACCCCCTCCCTGATGGTCACAATGAGAAGAGGACATGTCCTGGGCGATGGGGGTCAGTAATGATGGATGTATCTCCTGTACCCCTCCCTGATGGTCACAATGAGAAGAGGGCATGTCCTGGGCGATGGGGATCAGTAATGATGGATGTATCTCCATTACCCCCTCCCTGATGGTCAAAATGAGAAGAGGACATGTCCTGGGCGATGGGGGTCAGTAATGATGGATGTATCTCCTGTACCCCCTCCCCGATGGTCATAATGAGAAGAGGACATGTCCTGGGCGATGGGGGTCAGTAATGATGGATGTATCTCCATTACCCCCTCCCTGATTGTCACAATGAGAAGAGGGCATGTCCTGGGCGATGGGGGTCAGTAATGATGGATGTATCTCCTGTACCCCCTCCCTGATGGTCACAATGAGAAGAGGGCATGTCCTGGGCGATGGGGGTCAGTAATGATGGATGTATCTCCATTGCCCCTCCCTGATGATCACAATGAGAAGAGTGACGTCCTGGGTGATGGGGGTCAGTAATGATGGATGTTTCTCCATTACCCCCTCCCTGATGGTCACAATGAGAAGAGGGCATCTCCTGGGCGATGGGGGTCAGTAATGATGGATGTATCTCCATTACCCTCTCCCTGATGGTCACAATGAGAAGAGGACATGTCCTGGGTGATGGGGGTCAGTAATGATGGATGTATCTCCTGTACCCCTCCCTGATGGTCACAATGAGAAGAGGACATGTCCTGGGCAATGGGGGTCAGTAATGATGGATGTATCTCCATTACCCCTCCCTGATGGTCACAATGAGAAGAGGACATGTCCTGGGCGATGGGGGTCAGTAATGATGGATGTATCTCCTGTACCCCCTCCCCGATGGTCACAATGAGAAGAGGACATGTCCTGGGCGATGGGGGTCAGTACTGATGGATGTATCTCCTGTACCCCCTCCCCGATGGTCACAATGAGAAGAGGACATGTCCTGGGCGATGGGGGTCAGTAATGATGGATGTATCTCCTGTACCCCCTCCCTGATGGTCACAATGAGAAGAGGACATGTCCTGGGCGATGGGGGTCAGTAATGATGGATGTATCTCCATTACCCCCTCCCTGATGGTCACAATGAGAAGAGGGCATGTCCTGGGCGATGGGGGTCAGTAATGATGGATGTATCTCCTGTACCCCCTCCCTGATGGTCAGAATGAGAAGAGGGCATGTCCTGGGCGATGGGGGTCAGTAATGATGGATGTATCTCCATTGCCCCTCCCTGATGGTCACAATGAGAAGAAAGACGTCCTGGGTGATGGGGGTCAGTAATGATGGATGTTTCTCCATTACCCCCTCCCTGATGGTCACAATGAGAAGAGGGCATGACCTGGGCGATGGGGGTCAGTAATGATGGATGTATCTCCTGTACCCCTTCCCTGATGGTCACAATGAGAAGAGGGCATGTCCTGGGCGATGGGGGTCAGTAATGATGGATGTATCTCCATTGCCCCTCCTTGATGGTCACAATGAGAAGAGTGACGTCCTGGGTGATGGGGGTCAGTAATGATGGATGTATCTCCATTACCCCCTCCCTGATGGTCACAATGAGAAGAGGACATGACCTGGGCGATGGGGGTCAGTAATTATGGATGTATCTCCATTACCCTCTCCCTGATGGTCACAATGAGAAGAGGACATGTCCTGGGCGATGGGGGTCAGTAATGACGGATGTATCTCCATTACTCCCTCCCTGATGGTCACAATGAGAAGAGGACATGTCCTGGGCGATGGGGGTCAGTAATGATGGATGTATCTCCATTACCCTCTCCCTGATGGTCACAATGAGAAGAGGACATGTCCTGGGTGATGGGGGTCAGTAATGATGGATGTATCTCCTGTATCCCCTCCCCGATGGTCACAATGAGAAGAGGACATGTCCTGGGTGATGGGGGTCAGTAATGATGGATGTATCTCCTGTACCCCTCCCGGATAGTCACAATGAGAAGAGGACATGTCCTGGGCGATGGGGGTCAGTAATGATGGATGTATCTCCTGTACCCCTCCCTGATGGTCACAATGAGAAGAGGACATGTCCTGGGCGATGGGGGTCAGTAATGATGGATGTATCTCCTGTACGCCCTCCCTGATGGTCACAATGAGAAGATGACATGTCCTGGGCGATGGGGGTCAGTAATGATGGATGTATCTCCTGTACCCCTCCCGGATAGTCACAATGAGAAGAGGACATGTCCTGGGCGATGGGGGTCAGTAATGATGGATGTATCTCCTGTATCTCCTCCCTGATGGTCACAATGAGAAGAGGACATGGCCTGGGCGATGGGGGTCAGTAATGATGGATGTATCTCCATTACCCCCTCCCTGATGATCACAATGAGAAGAGGGCATGTCCTGGGCGATGGGGGTCAGTAATGATGGATGTATCTCCTGTACCCCCTCCCCGATGGTCACAATGAGAAGAGGACATGTCCTGGGTGATGGGGGTCAGTAATGATGGATGTATCTCCTGTACCCCTCCCTGATGGTCACAATGAGAAGAGGACATGTCCTGGGCGATGGGGGTCAGTAATGATGGATGTATCTCCATTACCCCCTCCCTGATGGTCACAATGAGAAGAGGACATGTCCTGGGCGATGGGGGTCAGTAATGATGGATGTATCTCCTGTATCTCCTCCCTGATGGTCACAATGAGAAGAGGACATGTCCTGGGCGATGGGGGTCAGTAATGATGGATGTATCTCCATTACCCCCTCCCTGATGGTCACAATGAGAAGAGGGCATCTCCTGGGCGATGGGGGTCAGTAATGATGGATGTATCTCCTGTACCCCCTCCCTGATGGTCACAATCAGAAGAGGGCATGTCCTGGGCGATGGGGGTCAGTAATGATGGATGTATCTCCTGTACCCCTCCCTGATGGTCACAATGAGAAGCGGACATTTCCTGGGTGATGGGGGTCAGTAATGATGGATGTATCTCCTGTACCCCTCCCCGATGGTCACAATGAGAAGAGGACATGTCCTGGGCGATGGGGGTCAGTAATGATGGATGTATCTCCTGTACCCCCTCCCTGATGGTCACAATAAGAAGAGGACATGTCCTGGGCGATGGGGGTCTGTAATGATGGATGTATCTCCATTACCCCCTCCCTGATGGTCACAATGAGAAGAGGACATGTCCTGGGCGATGGGGGTCAGTAATGATGGATGTATCTCCATTACCCTCTCCCTGATGGTCACAATGAGAAGAGGACATGTCCTGGGTGATGGGGGTCAGTAATGATGGATGTATCTCCTGTACCCCTCCCTGATGGTCACAATGAGAAGAGGGCATGTCCTGGGCGATGGGGATCAGTAATGATGGATGTATCTCCTGCACCCCTCCCTGATGGTCACAATGAGAAGAGGGCATGTCCTGGGCGATGGGGGTCAGTAATGATGGATGTATCTCCTGTACCCCTCCCTGATGGTCACAATGAGAAGAGGACATGTCCTGGGCGATGGGGGTCAGTAATGATGGATGTATCTCCATTACCCCCTCCCTGATGGTCACAATGGGAAGAGGGCATGTCCTGGGTGATGGGGGTCAGTAATGATGGATGTATCTCCATTACCCCCTCCCTGATGGTCACAATGAGAAGAGGGCATCTCCTGGGCGATGGGGGTCAGTAATGATGGATGTATCTCCATTACCCTCTCCCTGATGGTCACAATGAGAAGAGGACATGTCCTGGGTGATGGGGGTCAGTAATGATGGATGTATCTCCTGTACCCCTCCCTGATGGTCACAATGAGAAGAGGGCATGTCCTGGGCGATGGGGATCAGTAATGATGGATGTATCTCCTGTACCCCTCCCTGATGGTCACAATGAGAAGAGGGCATGTCCTGGGCGATGGGGGTCAGTAATGATGGATGTATCTCCTGTACCCATCCCTGATGGTCACAATGAGAAGAGGGCATGTCCTGGGCGATGGGGATCAGTAATGATGGATGTATCTCCTGTACCCCTCCCTGATGGTCACAATGAGAAGAGGGCATGTCCTGGGCGATGGGGGTCAGTAATGATGGATGTATCTCCTGTACCCCTCCCTGATGGTCACAATGAGAAGAGGACATGTCCTGGGCGATGGGGGTCAGTAATGATGGATGTATCTCCTGTACCCCTCCCTGATGGTCACAATGAGAAGAGGACATGTCCTGGGCGATGGGAGTCAGTAATGATGGATGTATCTCCATTACCCCCTCCCTGATGGTCACAATGGGAAGAGGGCATGTCCTGGGTGATGGGGGTCAGTAATGATGGATGTATCTCCATTACCCCCTCCCTGATGGTCACAATGGGAAGAGGACATGTCCTGGGTGAAGGGAGTCAGTACTGATGGATGTATCTCCATTACCCCTCCCTGATGGTCACAATGAGAAGAGGACATGTCCTGGGCGATGGGGATCAGTAATGATGGATGTATCTCCATTACCCCCTCCCTGATGGTCACAATGAGAAGAGGACATGTCCTGGGCGATGGGGGTCAGTAATGATGGATGTATCTCCTGTACCCCTCCCTGATGGTCACAATGAGAAGAGGGCATGTCCTGGGCGATGGGGATCAGTAATGATGGATGTATCTCCATTACCTCCTCCCTGATGGTCAAAATGAGAAGAGGACATGTCCTGGGCGATGGGGGTCAGTAATGATGGATGTATCTCCTGTACCCCCTCCCCGATGGTCACAATGAGAAGAGGACATGTCCTGGGCGATGGGGGACAGTAATGATGGATGTATCTCCATTACCCCCTCCCTGATTGTCACAATGAGAAGAGGGCATGTCCTGGGCGATGGGGGTCAGTAATGATGGATGTATCTCCTGTACCCCCTCCCTGATGGTCACAATGAGAAGAGGGCATGTCCTGGGCGATGGGGGTCAGTAATGATGGATGTATCTCCATTGCCCCTCCCTGATGATCACAATGAGAAGAGTGACGTCCTGGGTGATGGGGGTCAGTAATGATGGATGTTTCTCCATTACCCCCTCCCTGATGGTCACAATGAGAAGAGGGCATCTACTGGGCGATGGGGGTCAGTAATGATGGATGTATCTCCATTACCCTCTCCCTGATGGTCACAATGAGAAAAGGACATGTCCTGGGTGATGGGGGTCAGTAATGATGGATGTATCTCCTGTACCCCTCCCTGATGGTCACAATGAGAAGAGGACATGTCCTGGGCAATGGGGGTCAGTAATGATGGATGTATCTCCATTACCCCTCCCTGATGGTCACAATGAGAAGAGGACATGTCCTGGGCGATGGGGGTCAGTAATGATGGATGTATCTCCTGTACCCCCTCCCCGATGGTCACAATGAGAAGAGGACATGTCCTGGGCGATGGGGGTCAGTACTGATGGATGTATCTCCTGTACCCCCTCCCTGATGGTCACAATGAGAAGAGGACATGTCCTGGGCGATGGGGTCAGTAATGATGGATGTATCTCTTGTACCCCCTCCCCGATGGTCACAATGAGAAGAGGACATGTCCTGGGCGATGGGGGTCAGTAATGATGGATGTATCTCCTGTACCCCCTCCCTGATGGTCACAATGAGAAGAGGACATGTCCTGGGCGATGGGGGTCAGTAATGATGGATGTATCTCCATTACCCCCTCCCTGATGGTCACTATGAGAAGAGGGCATGTCCTGGGCGATGGGGGTCAGTAATGATGGATGTATCTCCTGTACCCCCTCCCTGATGGTCACAATGAGAAGAGGGCATGTCCTGGGCGATGGGGGTCAGTAATGATGGATGTATCTCCATTGCCCCTCCCTGATGGTCACAATGAGAAGAGTGACGTCCTGGGTGATGGGGGTCAGTAATGATGGATGTTTCTCCATTACCCCCTCCCTGATGGTCACAATGAGAAGAGGGCATGACCTGGGCGATGGGGGTCAGTAATGATGGATGTATCTCCTGTACCCCTTCCCTGATGGTCACAATGAGAAGAGGGCATGTCCTGGGCGATGGGGGTCAGTAATGATGGATGTATCTCCATTGCCCCTCCCTGATGGTCACAATGAGAAGAGTGACGTCCTGGGTGATGGGGGTCAGTAATGATGGATGTATCTCCATTACCCCCTCCCTGATGGTCACAATGAGAAGAGGACATGTCCTGGGCGATGGGGGTCAGTAATGATGGATGTATCTCCATTACCCTCTCCCTGATGGTCACAATGAGAAGAGGACATGTCCTGGGCGATGGGGGTCAGTAATGACGTATGTATCTCCATTACTCCCTCCCTGATGGTCACAATGAGAAGAGGACATGTCCTGGGCGATGGGGGTCAGTAATGATGGATGTATCTCCATTACCCTCTCCCTGATGGTCACAATGAGAAGAGGACATGTCCTGGGTGATGGGGGTCAGTAATGATGGATGTATCTCCTGTATCCCCTCCCCGATGGTCACAATGAGAAGAGGACATGTCCTGGGTGATGGGGGTCAGTAATGATGGATGTATCTCCTGTACCCCTCCCGGATAGTCACAATGAGAAGAGGACATGTCCTGGGCGATGGGGGTCAGTAATGATGGATGTATCTCCTGTACCCCTCCCTGATGGTCACAATGAGAAGAGGACATGTCCTGGGCGATGGGGGTCAGTAATGATGGATGTATCTCCTGTACGCCCTCCCTGATGGTCACAATGAGAAGATGACATGTCCTGGGCGATGGGGGTCAGTAATGATGGATGTATCTCCTGTACCCCTCCCCGATAGTCACAATGAGAAGAGGACATGTCCTGGGCGATGGGGGTCAGTAATGATGGATGTATCTCCTGTATCTCCTCCCTGATGGTCACAATGAGAAGAGGACATGGCCTGGGCGATGGGGGTCAGTAATGATGGATGTATCTCCATTACCCCCTCCCTGATGATCACAATGAGAAGAGGGCATGTCCTGGGCGATGGGGGTCAGTAATGATGGATGTATCTCCTGTACCCCCTCCCCGATGGTCACAATGAGAAGAGGGCATGTCCTGGGCGATGGAGGTCAGTAATGATGGATGTATCTCCATTGCCCCTCCCTGATGGTCACAATGAGAAGAGTGACGTCCTGGGTGATGGGGGTCAGTAATGATGGTTGTTTCTCCATTACCCCCTCCCTGATGGTCACAATGAGAAGAGGGCATCTCCTGGGCGATGGGGGTCAGTAATGATGGATGTATCTCCATTACCCTCTCCCTGATGGTCACAATGAGAAGAGGACATGTCCTGGGTGATGGGGGTCAGTAATGATGGATGTATCTCCTGTACCCCTCCCTGATGGTCACAATGAGAAGAGGACATGTCCTGGGCGATGGGGGTCAGTAATGATGGATGTATCTCCATTACCCCCTCCCTGATGGTCACAATGAGAAGAGGACATGTCCTGGGCGATGGGGGTCAGTAATGATGGATGTATCTCCTGTATCTCCTCCCTGATGGTCACAATGAGAAGAGGACATGTCCTGGGCGATGGGGGTCAGTAATGATGGATGTATCTCCATTACCCCCTCCCTGATGGTCACAATGAGAAGAGGGCATCTCCTGGGCGATGGGGGTCAGTAATGATGGATGTATCTCCTGTACCCCCTCCCTGATGGTCACAATCAGAAGAGGGCATGTCCTGGGCGATGGGGGTCAGTAATGATGGATGTATCTCCTGTACCCCTCCCTGATGGTCACAATGAGAAGAGGACATTTCCTGTGTGATGGGGGTCAGTAATGATGGATGTATCTCCTGTACCCCTCCCCGATGGTCACAATGAGAAGAGGACATGTCCTGGGCGATGGGGGTCAGTAATGATGGATGTATCTCCTGTACCCCCTCCCTGATGGTCACAATAAGAAGAGGACATGTCCTGGGCGATGGGGGTCAGTAATGATGGATGTATCTCCATTACCCCCTCCCTGATGGTCACAATGAGAAGAGGACATGTCCTGGGCGATGGGGGTCAGTAATGATGGATGTATCTCCATTACCCCCTCCCTGATGGTTACAATGAGAAGAGGACATGTCCTGGGCGATGGCGGTCAGTAATGATGGATGTATCTCCTGTACCCCCTCCCTGATGGTCACAATGAGAAGAGGACATGTCCTGGGCGATGGGGGTCAGTAATGATGGATGTATCTCCTGTACCCCTCCCTGATGGTCACAATGAGAAGAGGGCATGTCCTGGGCGATGGGGGTCAGTAATGATGGATGTATCTCCATTGCCCCTCCCTGATGGTCACAATGAGAAGAGGGCATGTCCTGGGCGATGGGGGTCAGTAATGATTCATGTATCTCCATTGCCCCTCCCTGATGGTCACAATGAGAAGAGGGCATGTCCTGGGCGATGGGGGTCAGTAATGATGGATGTATCTCCTGTACCCCTCCCTGATGGTCACAATGAGAAGAGGACATGTCCTGGGCGATGGGGGTCAGTAATGATGGATGTATCTCCTGTACCCCTCCCTGATGGTCACAATGAGAAGAGGGCATGTCCTGGGCGATGGGGGTCAGTAATGATGGATGTATCTCCTGTACCTCCCCCTGATGGTCACAATGAGAAGAGGACATGTCCTGGGCGATGGGGGTCAGTAATGATGGATGTATCTCCTGTACCCCTCCCGGATAGTCACAATAAGAAGAGGGCATGTCCTGGGCGATGGGGGTCAGTAATGATGGATGTATCTCCATTGCCCCTCCCTGATGGTCACAATGAGAAGAGGGCATGTCCTGGGCGATGGGGGTCAGTAATGATGGATGTATCTCCATTGCCCCTCCCTGATGGTCACAATGAGAAGAGGGCATGTCCTGGGCGATGGGGGTCAGTAATGATGGATGTATCTCCTGTACCCCTCCCGGATAGTCACAATAAGAAGAGGGCATGTCCTGGGCGATGGGGGTCAGTAATGATGGATGTATCTCCATTGCCCCTCCCTGATGGTCACAATGAGAAGAGGGCATGTCCTGGGCGATGGGGATCAGTAATGATGGATGTATCTCCTGTACCCCTCCCTGATGGTCACAATGAGAAGAGGGCATGTCCTGGGCGATGGGGGTCAGTAATGATGGATGTATCTCCATTACCCCCTCCCTGATGGTCACAATGGGAAGAGGGCATGTCCTGGGTGATGGGGGTCAGTAATGATGGATGTATCTCCATTACCCCCTCCCTGATGGTCACAATGGGAAGAGGACATGTCCTGGGCGATGGGGGTCAGTAATGATGGATGTATCTCCTGTACCCCCTCCCTGATGGTCACAATGAGAAGAGGACATGTCCTGGGCGATGGGGGTCAGTAATGATGGATGTATCTCCTGTACCCCTCCCTGATGGTCACAATGAGAAGAGGGCATGTCCTGGGCGATGGGGGTCAGTAATGATGGATGTATCTGCATTGCCCCTCCCTGATGGTCACAATGAGAAGAGGGCATGTCCTGGGCGATGGGGGTCAGTAATGATTCATGTATCTCCATTGCCCCTCCCTGATGGTCACAATGAGAAGAGGGCATGTCCTGGGCGATGGGGGTCAGTAATGATGGATGTATCTCCTGTACCCCTCCCTGATGGTCACAATGAGAAGAGGACATGTCCTGGGCGATGGGGGTCAGTAATGATGGATGTATCTCCTGTACCCCTCCCTGATGGTCACAATGGGAAGAGGGCATGTCCTGGGTGATGGGGGTCAGTAATGATGGATGTATCTCCATTACCCCCTCCCTGATGGTCACAATGGGAAGAGGACATGTCCTGGGTGAAGGTTGTCAGTAATGATGGATGTATCTCCATTAACCCTCCATGATGGTCACAATGAGAAGAGGGCATGTGCTGGGTGATGGGGGTCAGTAATGATGGATGTATCTCCATTACCCCCTCCCTGATGGTCACAATGAGAAGAGGACATGTCCTGGGCGATGGGGGTCAGTAATGATGGATGTATCTCCTGTACCCCCTCCCTGATGGTCACAATGAGAAGAGGGCATGTCCTGGGCGATGGGGGTCAGTAATGATGGATGTATCTCCATTGCCCCTCCCTGATGGTCACAATGAGAAGAGTGACGTCCTGGGTGATGGGGGTCAGTAATGATGGATGTTTCTCCATTACCCCCTCCCTGATGGTCACAATGAGAAGAGGGCATCTCCTGGGCGATGGGGGTCAGTAATGATGGATGTATCTCCATTACCCTCTCCCTGATGGTCACAATGAGAAGAGGACATGTCCTGGGTGATGGGGGTCAGTAATGATGGATGTATCTCCTGTACCCCTCCCTGATGGTCACAATGAGAAGAGGACATGTCCTGGGCAATGGGGGTCAGTAATGATGGATGTATCTCCATTACCCCTCCCTGATGGTCACAATGAGAAGAGGACATGTCCTGGGCGATGGGGTCAGTAATGATGGATGTATCTCCTGTACCCCCTCCCCGATGGTCACAATGAGAAGAGGACATGTCCTGGGCGATGGGGGTCAGTAATGATGGATGTATCTCCTGTACCCCCTCCCTGATGGTCACAATGAGAAGAGGACATGTCCTGGGCGATGGGGGTCAGTAATGATGGATGTATCTCCATTACCCCCTCCCTGATGGTCACAATGAGAAGAGGGCATGTCCTGGGCGATGGGGGTCAGTAATGATCGATGTATCTCCATTGCCCCTCCCTGATGGTCACAATGAGAAGAGTGACGTCCTGGGTGATGGGGGTCAGTAATGATGGATGTTTCTCCATTACCCCCTCCCTGATGGTCACAATGAGAAGAGGGCATGACCTGGGCGATGGGGGTCAGTAATGATGGATGTATCTCCTGTACCCCTTCCCTGATGGTCACAATGAGAAGAGGGCATGTCCTGGGCGATGGGGGTCAGTAATGATGGATGTATCTCCATTGCCCCTCCCTGATGGTCACAATGAGAAGAGTGACGTCCTGGGTGATGGGGGTCAGTAATGATGGATGTATCTCCATTACCCCCTCCCTGATGGTCACAATGAGAAGAGGACATGTCCTGGGCGATGGGGGTCAGTAATGATGGATGTATCTCCATTACCCTCTCCCTGATGGTCACAATGAGAAGAGGACATGTCCTGGGCGATGGGGGTCAGTAATGATGGATGTATCTCCATTACTCCCTCCCTGATGGTCACAATGAGAAGAGGACATGTCCTGGGCGATGGGGGTCAGTAATGATGGATGTATCTCCATTACCCTCTCCCTGATGGTCACAATGAGAAGAGGACATGTCCTGGGTGATGGGGGTCAGTAATGATGGATGTATCTCCTGTACCCCCTCCCCGATGGTCACAATGAGAAGAGGACATGTCCTGGGTGATGGGGGTCAGTAATGATGGATGTATCTCCTGTACCCCTCCCGGATAGTCACAATGAGAAGAGGACATGTCCTGGGCGATGGGGGTCAGTAATGATGGATGTATCTCCTGTACCCCTCCCTGATGGTCACAATGAGAAGAGGACATGTCCTGGGCGATGGGGGTCAGTAATGATGGATGTATCTCCTGTACGCCCTCCCTGATGGTCACAATGAGAAGATGACATGTCCTGGGCGATGGGGGTCAGTAATGATGGATGTATCTCCTGTACCCCTCCCGGATAGTCACAATGAGAAGAGGACATGTCCTGGGCGATGGGGGTCAGTAATGATGGATGTATCTCCTGTATCTCCTCCCTGATGGTCACAATGAGAAGAGGGCATGTCCTGGGCGATGGGGGTCAGTAATGATGGATGTATCTCCATTGCCCCTCCCTGATGGTCACAATGAGAAGAGTGACGTCCTGGGTGATGGGGGTCAGTAATGATGGATGTATCTCCATTACCCCCTCCCTGATGGTCACAATGAGAAGAGGACATGTCCTGGGCGATGGGGGTCAGTAATGATGGATGTATCTCCATTACCCTCTCCCTGATGGTCACAATGAGAAGAGGACATGTCCTGGGCGATGGGGGTCAGTAATGATGGATGTATCTCCATTACTCCCTCCCTGATGGTCACAATGAGAAGAGGACATGTCCTGGTCGATGGGTGTCAGTAATGATGGATGTATCTCCATTACCCTCTCCCTGATGGTCACAATGAGAAGAGGACATGTCCTGGGTGATGGGGGTCAGTAATGATGGATGTATCTCCTGTATCCCCTCCCCGATGGTCACAATGAGAAGAGGACATGTCCTGGGTGATGGGGGTCAGTAATGATGGATGTATCTCCTGTACCCCTCCCGGATAGTCACAATGAGAAGAGGACATGTCCTGGGCGATGGGGGTCAGTAATGATGGATGTATCTCCTGTAACCCTCCCTGATGGTCACAATGAGAAGAGGACATGTCCTGGGCGATGGGGGTCAGTAATGATGGATGTATCTCCTGTACGCCCTCCCTGATGGTCACAAAGAGAAGATGACATGTCCTGGGCGATGGGGGTCAGTAATGATGGATGTATCTCCTGTACCCCTCCCGGATAGTCACAATGAGAAGAGGACATGTCCTGGGCGATGGGGGTCAGTAATGATGGATGTATCTCCTGTATCTCCTCCCTGATGGTCACAATGAGAAGAGGACATGGCCTGGGCGATGGGGGTCAGTAATGATGGATGTATCTCCATTACCCCCTCCCTGATGATCACAATGAGAAGAGGGCATGTCCTGGGCGATGGGGGTCAGTAATGATGGATGTATCTCCTGTACCCCCTCCCCGATGGTCACAATGAGAAGAGGGCATGTCCTGGGCGA
The DNA here is from genome assembly GCF_048418815.1 of Hemitrygon akajei. NCBI lineage: Eukaryota > Metazoa > Chordata > Chondrichthyes > Myliobatiformes > Dasyatidae > Hemitrygon > Hemitrygon akajei. The sequence continues at coordinate 1,803,130 of NC_133149.1, forward strand.
TGGGGGTCAGTAATGATGGATGTATCTCCATTGCCCCTCCCTGATGGTCACAATGAGAAGAGTGACGTCCTGGGTGATGGGGGTCAGTAATGATGGTTGTTTCTCCATTACCCCCTCCCTGATGGTCACAATGAGAAGAGGGCATCTCCTGGGCGATGGGGGTCAGTAATGATGGATGTATCTCCATTACCCTCTCCCTGATGGTCACAATGAGAAGAGGACATGTCCTGGGTGATGGGGGTCAGTAATGATGGATGTATCTCCTGTACCCCTCCCTGATGGTCACAATGAGAAGAGGACATGTCCTGGGCGATGGGGGTCAGTAATGATGGATGTATCTCCATTACCCCCTCCCTGATGGTCACAATGAGAAGAGGACATGTCCTGGGCGATGGGGGTCAGTAATGATGGATGTATCTCCTGTATCTCCTCCCTGATGGTCACAATGAGAAGAGGACATGTCCTGGGCGATGGGGGTCAGTAATGATGGATGTATCTCCATTACCCCCTCCCTGATGGTCACAATGAGAAGAGGGCATCTCCTGGGCGATGGGGGTCAGTAATGATGGATGTATCTCCTGTACCCCCTCCCTGATGGTCACAATCAGAAGAGGGCATGTCCTGGGCGATGGGGGTCAGTAATGATGGATGTATCTCCTGTACCCCTCCCTGATGGTCACAATGAGAAGAGGACATTTCCTGGGTGATGGGGGACAGTAATGATGGATGTATCTCCTGTACCCCTCCCCAATGGTCACAATGAGAAGAGGACATGTCCTGGGCGATGGGGGTCAGTAATGATGGATGTATCTCCTGTACCCCCTCCCTGATGGTCACAATAAGAAGAGGACATGTCCTGGGCGATGGGGGTCAGTAATGATGGATGTATCTCCATTACCCCCTCCCTGATGGTCACAATGAGAAGAGGACATGTCCTGGGCGATGGGGGTCAGTAATGATGGATGTATCTCCATTACCCCCTCCCTGATGGTCACAATGAGAAGAGGACATGTCCTGGGCGATGGGGGTCAGTAATGATGGATGTATCTCCTGTACCCCCTCCCTGATGGTCACAATGAGAAGAGGACATGTCCTGGGCGATGGGGGTCAGTAATGATGGATGTATCTCCTGTACCCCTCCCTGATGGTCACAATGAGAAGAGGGCATGTCCTGGGCGATGGGGGTCAGTAATGATGGATGTATCTCCATTGCCCCTCCCTGATGGTCACAATGAGAAGAGGGCATGTCCTGGGCGATGGGGGTCAGTAATGATTCATGTATCTCCATTGCCCCTCCCTGATGGTCACAATGAGAAGAGGGCATGTCCTGGGCGATGGGGGTCAGTAATGATGGATGTATCTCCTGTACCCCTCCCTGATGGTCACAATGAGAAGAGGACATGTCCTGGGCGATGGGGGTCAGTAATGATGGATGTATCTCCTGTACCCCTCCCTGATGGTCACAATGAGAAGAGGGCATGTCCTGGGCGATGGGGGTCAGTAATGATGGATGTATCTCCTGTACCTCCCCCTGATGGTCACAATGAGAAGAGGACATGTCCTGGGCGATGGGGGTCAGTAATGATGGATGTATCTCCTGTACCCCTCCCGGATAGTCACAATAAGAAGAGGGCATGTCCTGGGCGATGGGGGTCAGTAATGATGGATGTATCTCCATTGCCCCTCCCTGATGGTCACAATGAGAAGAGGGCATGTCCTGGGCGATGGGGGTCAGTAATGATGGATGTATCTCCATTGCCCCTCCCTGATGGTCACAATGAGAAGAGGGCATGTCCTGGGCGATGGGGGTCAGTAATGATGGATGTATCTCCTGTACCCCTCCCGGATAGTCACAATAAGAAGAGGGCATGTCCTGGGCGATGGGGGTCAGTAATGATGGATGTATCTCCATTGCCCCTCCCTGATGGTCACAATGAGAAGAGGGCATGTCCTGGGCGATGGGGATCAGTAATGATGGATGTATCTCCTGTACCCCTCCCTGATGGTCACAATGAGAAGAGGGCATGTCCTGGGCGATGGGGGTCAGTAATGATGGATGTATCTCCATTACCCCCTCCCTGATGGTCACAATGGGAAGAGGGCATGTCCTGGGTGATGGGGGTCAGTAATGATGGAAGTATCTCCATTACCCCCTCCCTGATGGTCACAATGGGAAGAGGACATGTCCTGGGTGAAGGGAGTCAGTAATGATGGATGTATCTCCATTAACCCTCCATGATGGTCACAATGAGAAGAGGGCATGTGCTGGGTGATGGGGGTCAGTAATGATGGATGTATCTCCATTACCCCCTCCCTGATGGTCACAATGAGAAGAGGACATGTCCTGGGCGATGGGGATCAGTAATGATGGATGTATCTCCTGTACCCCCTCCCTGATGGTCACAATGAGAAGAGGGCATGTCCTGGGCGATGGGGGTCAGTAATGATGGATGTATCTCCATTGCCCCTCCCTGATGGTCACAATGAGAAGAGTGACGTCCTGGGTGATGGGGGTCAGTAATGATGGATGTTTCTCCATTACCCCCTCCCTGATGGTCACAATGAGAAGAGGGCATCTCCTGGGCGATGGGGGTCAGTAATGATGGATGTATCTCCATTACCCTCTCCCTGATGGTCACAATGAGAAGAGGACATGTCCTGGGTGATGGGGGTCAGTAATGATGGATGTATCTCCTGTACCCCTCCCTGATGGTCACAATGAGAAGAGGACATGTCCTGGGCAATGGGGGTCAGTAATGATGGATGTATCTCCATTACCCCTCCCTGATGGTCACAATGAGAAGAGGACATGTCCTGGGCGATGGGGGTCAGTAATGATGGATGTATCTCCTGTACCCCCTCCCCGATGGTCACAATGAGAAGAGGACATGTCCTGGGCGATGGGGGTCAGTACTGATGGATGTATCTCCTGTACCCCCTCCCTGATGGTCACAATGAGAAGAGGACATGTCCTGGGCGATGGGGTCAGTAATGATGGATGTATCTCCTGTACCCCCTCCCCGATGGTCACAATGAGAAGAGGACATGTCCTGGGCGATGGGGGTCAGTAATGATGGATGTATCTCCTGTACCCCCTCCCTGATGGTCACAATGAGAAGAGGACATGTCCTGGGCGATGGGGGTCAGTAATGATGGATGTATCTCCATTACCCCCTCCCTGATGGTCACAATGAGAAGAGGACATGTCCTGGGCGATGGGGGTCAGTAATGATGGATGTATCTCCTGTACCCCCTCCCTGATGGTCACAATGAGAAGAGGGCATGTCCTGGGCGATGGGGGTCAGTAATGATGGATGTATCTCCATTGCCCCTCACTGATGGTCACAATGAGAAGAGTGACGTCCTGGGTGATGGGGGTCAGTAATGATGGATGTTTCTCCATTACCCCCTCCCTGATGGTCACAATGAGAAGAGGGCATGACCTGGGCGATGGGGGTCAGTAATGATGGATGTATCTCCTGTACCCCTTCCCTGATGGTCACAATGAGAAGAGGGCATGTCCTGGGCGATGGGGGTCAGTAATGATGGATGTATCTCCATTGCCCCTCCCTGATGGTCACAATGAGAAGAGTGACGTCCTGGGTGATGGGGGTCAGTAATGATGGATGTATCTCCATTACCCCCTCCCTGATGGTCACAATGAGAAGAGGACATGTCCTGGGCGATGGGGGTCAGTAATGATGGATGTATCTCCATTACCCTCTCCCTGATGGTCACAATGAGAAGAGGACATGTCCTGGGCGATGGGGGTCAGTAATGATGGATGTATCTCCATTACTCCCTCCCTGATGGTCACAATGAGAAGAGGACATGTCCTGGGCGATGGGGGTCAGTAATGATGGATGTATCTCCATTACCCTCTCCCTGATGGTCACAATGAGAAGAGGACATATCCTGGGTGATGGGGGTCAGTAATGATGGATGTATCTCCTGTACCCCCACCCCGATGGTCACAATGAGAAGAGGACATGTCCTGGGTGATGGGGGTCAGTAATGATGGATGTATCTCCTGTACCCCTCCCGGATAGTCACAATGAGAAGAGGACATGTCCTGGGCGATGGGGGTCAGTAATGATGGATGTATCTCCTGTACCCCTCCCTGATGGTCACAATGAGAAGAGGACATGTCCTGGGCGATGGGGGTCAGTAATGATGGATGTATCTCCTGTACGCCCTCCCTGATGGTCACAATGAGAAGATGACATGTCCTGGGCGATGGGGGTCAGTAATGATGGATGTATCTCCTGTACCCCTCCCGGATAGTCACAATGAGAAGAGGACATGTCCTGGGCGATGGGGGTCAGTAATGATGGATGTATCTCCTGTATCTCCTCCCTGATGGTCACAATGAGAAGAGGACATGTCCTGGGCGATGGGGGTCAGTAATGATGGATGTATCTCCATTACCCCCTCCCTGATGATCACAATGAGAAGAGGGCATGTCCTGGGCGATGGGGGTCAGTAATGATGGATGTATCTCCTGTACCCCCTCCCCGATGGTCACAATGAGAAGAGGGCATGTCCTGGGCGATGGGGGTCAGTAATGATGGATGTATCTCCATTGCCCCTCCCTGATGGTCACAATGAGAAGAGTGACGTCCTGGGTGATGGGGGTCAGTAATGATGGTTGTTTCTCCATTACCCCCTCCCTGATGGTCACAATGAGAAGAGGGCATCTACTGGGCGATGGGGGTCAGTAATGATGGATGTATCTCCATTACCCTCTCCCTGATGGTCACAATGAGAAGAGGACATGTCCTGGGTGATGGGGGTCAGTAATGATGGATGTATCTCCTGTACCCCTCCCTGATGGTCACAATGAGAAGAGGACATGTCCTGGGCGATGGGGGTCAGTAATGATGGATGTATCTCCATTACCCCCTCCCTGATGGTCACAATGAGAAGAGGACATGTCCTGGGCGATGGGGGTCAGTAATGATGGATGTATCTCCTGTATCTCCTCCCTGATGGTCACAATGAGAAGAGGACATGTCCTGTGCGATGGGGGTCAGTAATGATGGATGTATCTCCATTACCCCCTCCCTGATGGTCACAATGAGAAGAGGGCATCTCCTGGGCGATGGGGGTCAGTAATGATGGATGTATCTCCTGTACCCCCTCCCTGATGGTCACAATCAGAAGAGGGCATGTCCTGGGCGATGGGGGTCAGTAATGATGGATGTATCTCCTGTACCCCTCCCTGATGGTCACAATGAGAAGAGGACATTTCCTGGGTGATGGGGGTCAGTAATGATGGATGTATCTCCTGTACCCCTCCCCGATGGTCACAATGAGAAGAGGACATGTCCTCGGCGATGGGGGTCAGTAATGATGGATGTATCTCCTGTACCCCCTCCCTGATGGTCACAATAAGAAGAGGACATGTCCTGGGCGATGGGGGTCAGTAATGATGGATGTATCTCCATTACCCCCTCCCTGATGGTCACAATGAGAAGAGGACATGTCCTGGGCGATGGGGGTCAGTAATGATGGATGTATCTCCATTACCCCCTCCCTGATGGTCACAATGAGAAGAGGACATGTCCTGGGCGATGGGGGTCAGTAATGATGGATGTATCTCCTGTACCCCCTCCCTGATGGTCACAATGAGAAGAGGACATGTCCTGGGCGATGGGGGTCAGTAATGATGGATGTATCTCCTGTACCCCTCCCTGATGGTCACAATGAGAAGAGGGCATGTCCTGGGCGATGGGGGTCAGTAATGATGGATGTATCTCCATTGTCCCTCCCTGATGGTCACAATGAGAAGAGGGCATGTCCTGGGCGATGGGGGTCAGTAATGATTCATGTATCTCCATTGCCCCTCCCTGATGGTCACAATGAGAAGAGGGCATGTCCTGGGCGATGGGGGTCAGTAATGATGGATGTATCTCCTGTACCCCTCCCTGATGGTCACAATGAGAAGAGGACATGTCCTGGGCGATGGGGGTCAGTAATGATGGATGTATCTCCTGTACCCCCTCCCTGATGGTCACAATGAGAAGAGGACATGTCCTGGGCGATGGGGGTCAGTAATGATGGATGTATCTCCATTGCCCCTCCCTGATGGTCACAATGAGAAGAGTGACGTCCTGGGTGATGGGGGTCAGTAATGATGGATGTTTCTCCATTACCCCCTCCCTGATGGTCACAATGAGAAGAGGGCATCTCCTGGGCGATGGGGGTCAGTAATGATGGATGTATCTCCATTACCCTCTCCCTGATGGTCACAATGAGAAGAGGACATGTCCTGGGTGATGGGGGTCAGTAATGATGGATGTATCTCCTGTACCCCTCCCTGATGGTCACAATGAGAAGAGGACATGTCCTGGGCAATGGGGGTCAGTAATGATGGATGTATCTCCATTACCCCTCCCTGATGGTCACAATGAGAAGAGGACATGTCCTGGGCGATGGGGGTCAGTAATGATGGATGTATCTCCTGTACCCCCTCCCCGATGGTCACAATGAGAAGAGGACATGTCCTGGGCGATGGGGGTCAGTACTGATGGATGTATCTCCTGTACCCCCTCCCTGATGGTCACAATGAGAAGAGGACATGTCCTGGGCGATGGGGTCAGTAATGATGGATGTATCTCCTGTACCCCCTCCCCGATGGTCACAATGAGAAGAGGACATGTCCTGGGCGATGGGGGTCAGTAATGATGGATGTATCTCCTGTACCCCCTCCCTGATGGTCACAATGAGAAGAGGACATGTCCTGGGCGATGGGGGTCAGTAATGATGGATGTATCTCCATTACCCCCTCCCTGATGGTCACAATGAGAAGAGGACATGTCCTGGGCGATGGGGGTCAGTAATGATGGATGTATCTCCTGTACCCCCTCCCTGATGGTCACAATGAGAAGAGGGCATGTCCTGGGCGATGGGGGTCAGTAATGATGGATGTATCTCCATTGCCCCTCCCTGATGGTCACAATGAGAAGAGTGACGTCCTGGGTGATGGGGGTCAGTAATGATGGATGTTTCTCCATTACCCCCTCCCTGATGGTCACAATGAGAAGAGGGCATGACCTGGGCGATGGGGGTCAGTAATGATGGATGTATCTCCTGTACCCCTTCCCTGATGGTCACAATGAGAAGAGGGCATGTCCTGGGCGATGGGGGTCAGTAATGATGGATGTATCTCCATTGCCCCTCCCTGATGGTCACAATGAGAAGAGTGACGTCCTGGGTGATGGGGGTCAGTAATGATGGATGTATCTCCATTACCCCCTCCCTGATGGTCACAATGAGAAGAGGACATGTCCTGGGCGATGGGGGTCAGTAATGATGGATGTATCTCCATTACTCCCTCCCTGATGGTCACAATGAGAAGAGGACATGTCCTGGGCGATGGGGGTCAGTAATGATGGATGTATCTCCATTACCCTCTCCCTGATGGTCACAATGAGAAGAGGACATGTCCTGGGTGATGGGGGTCAGTAATGATGGATGTATCTCCTGTACCCCCACCCCGATGGTCACAATGAGAAGAGGACATGTCCTGGGTGATGGGGGTCAGTAATGATGGATGTATCTCCTGTACCCCTCCCGGATAGTCACAATGAGAAGAGGACATGTCCTGGGCGATGGGGGTCAGTAATGATGGATGTATCTCCTGTACCCCTCCCTGATGGTCACAATGAGAAGAGGACATGTCCTGGGCGATGGGGGTCAGTAATGATGGATGTATCTCCTGTACGCCCTCCCTGATGGTCACAATGAGAAGATGACATGTCCTGGGCGATGGGGGTCAGTAATGATGGATGTATCTCCTGTACCCCTCCCGGATAGTCACAATGAGAAGAGGACATGTCCTGGGCGATGGGGGTCAGTAATGATGGATGTATCTCCTGTATCTCCTCCCTGATGGTCACAATGAGAAGAGGACATGTCCTGGGCGATGGGGGTCAGTAATGATGGATGTATCTCCATTACCCCCTCCCTGATGATCACAATGAGAAGAGGGCATGTCCTGGGCGATGGGGGTCAGTAATGATGGATGTATCTCCTGTACCCCCTCCCCGATGGTCACAATGAGAAGAGGGCATGTCCTGGGCGATGGGGGTCAGTAATGATGGATGTATCTCCATTGCCCCTCCCTGATGGTCACAATGAGAAGAGTGACGTCCTGGGTGATGGGGGTCAGTAATGATGGTTGTTTCTCCATTACCCCCTCCCTGATGGTCACAATGAGAAGAGGGCATCTACTGGGCGATGGGGGTCAGTAATGATGGATGTATCTCCATTACCCTCTCCCTGATGGTCACAATGAGAAGAGGACATGTCCTGGGTGATGGGGGTCAGTAATGATGGATGTATCTCCTGTACCCCTCCCTGATGGTCACAATGAGAAGAGGACATGTCCTGGGCGATGGGGGTCAGTAATGATGGATGTATCTCCATTACCCCCTCCCTGATGGTCACAATGAGAAGAGGACATGTCCTGGGCGATGGGGGTCAGTAATGATGGATGTATCTCCTGTATCTCCTCCCTGATGGTCACAATGAGAAGAGGACATGTCCTGGGCGATGGGGGTCAGTAATGATGGATGTATCTCCATTACCCCCTCCCTGATGGTCACAATGAGAAGAGGGCATCTCCTGGGCGATGGGGGTCAGTAATGATGGATGTATCTCCTGTACCCCCTCCCTGATGGTCACAATCAGAAGAGGGCATGTCCTGGGTGATGGGGGTCAGTAATGATGGATGTATCTCCTGTACCCCTCCCTGATGGTCACAATGAGAAGAGGACATTTCCTGGGTGATGGGGGTCAGTAATGATGGATGTATCTCCTGTACCCCTCCCCGATGGTCACAATGAGAAGAGGACATGTCCTCGGCGATGGGGGTCAGTAATGATGGATGTATCTCCTGTACCCCCTCCCTGATGGTCACAATAAGAAGAGGTCATGTCCTGGGCGATGGGGGTCAGTAATGATGGATGTATCTCCATTACCCCCTCCCTGATGGTCACAATGAGAAGAGGACATGTCCTGGGCGATGGGGGTCAGTAATGATGGATGTATCTCCATTACCCCCTCCCTGATGGTCACAATGAGAAGAGGACATGTCCTGGGCGATGGGGGTCAGTAATGATGGATGTATCTCCTGTACCCCCTCCCTGATGGTCACAATGAGAAGAGGACATGTCCTGGGCGATGGGGGTCAGTAATGATGGATGTATCTCCTGTACCCCTCCCTGATGGTCACAATGAGAAGAGGGCATGTCCTGGGCGATGGGGGTCAGTAATGATGGATGTATCTCCATTGCCCCTCCCTGATGGTCACAATGAGAAGAGGGCATGTCCTGGGCGATGGGGGTCAGTAATGATTCATGTATCTCCATTGCCCCTCCCTGATGGTCACAATGAGAAGAGGGCATGTCCTGGGCGATGGGGGTCAGTAATGATGGATGTATCTCCTGTACCCCTCCCTGATGGTCACAATGAGAAGAGGACATGTCCTGGGCGATGGGGGTCAGTAATGATGGATGTATCTCCTGTACCCCTCCCTGATGGTCACAATGAGAAGAGGGCATGTCCTGGGCGATGGGGGTCAGTAATGATGGATGTATCTCCTGTACCTCCCCCTGATGGTCACAATGAGAAGAGGACATGTCCTGGGCGATGGGGGTCAGTAATGATGGATGTATCTCCTGTACCCCTCCCGGATAGTCACAATAAGAAGAGGGCATGTCCTGGGCGATGGGGGTCAGTAATGATGGATGTATCTCCATTGCCCCTCCCTGATGGTCACAATGAGAAGAGGGCATGTCCTGGGCGATGGGGGTCAGTAATGATGGATGTATCTCCATTGCCCCTCCCTGATGGTCACAATGAGAAGAGGGCATGTCCTGGGCGATGGGGGTCAGTAATGATGGATGTATCTCCTGTACCCCTCCCGGATAGTCACAATAAGAAGAGGGCATGTCCTGGGCGATGGGGGTCAGTAATGATGGATGTATCTCCATTGCCCCTCCCTGATGGTCACAATGAGAAGAGGGCATGTCCTGGGCGATGGGGATCAGTAATGATGGATGTATCTCCTGTACCCCTCCCTGATGGTCACAATGAGAAGAGGGCATATCCTGGGCGATGGGGGTCAGTAATGATGGATGTATCTCCATTACCCCCTCCCTGATGGTCTCAATGGGAAGAGGGCATGTCCTGGGTGATGGGGGTCAGTAATGATGGATGTATCTCCATTACCCCCTCCCTGATGGTCACAATGGGAAGAGGACATGTCCTGGGTGAAGGGAGTCAGTAATGATGGATGTATCTCCATTAACCCTCCATGATGGTCACAATGAGAAGAGGGCATGTGCTGGGTGATGGGGGTCAGTAATGATGGATGTATCTCCATTACCCCCTCCCTGATGGTCACAATGAGAAGAGGACATGTCCTGGGCGATGGGGGTCAGTAATGATGGATGTATCTCCTGTACCCCCTCCCTGATGGTCACAATGAGAAGAGGACATGTCCTGGGCGATGGGGGTCAGTAATGATGGATGTATCTCCATTGCCCCTCCCTGATGGTCACAATGAGAAGAGGACATGTCCTGGGCGATGGGGGTCAGTAATGATGGATGTATCTCCTGTACCCCCTCCCTGATGGTCACAATGAGAAGAGGGCATGTCCTGGGCGATGGGGGTCAGTAATGATGGATGTATCTCCATTGCCCCTCCCTGATGGTCACAATGAGAAGAGTGACGTCCTCGGTGATGGGGGTCAGTAATGATGGATGTTTCTCCATTACCCCCTCCCTGATGGTCACAATGAGAAGAGGGCATCTCCTGGGCGATGGGGGTCAGTAATGATGGATGTATCTCCATTACCCTCTCCCTGATGGTCACAATGAGAAGAGGACATGTCCTGGGTGATGGGGGTCAGTAATGATGGATGTATCTCCTGTACCCCTCCCTGATGGTCACAATGAGAAGAGGGCATGTCCTGGGCGATGGGGATCAGTAATGATGGATGTATCTCCTGCACCCCTCCCTGATGGTCACAATGAGAAGAGGGCATGTCCTGGGCGATGGGGGTCAGTAATGATGGATGTATCTCCTGTACCCCTCCCTGATGGTCACAATGAGAAGAGGACATGTCCTGGGCGATGGGGGTCAGTAATGATGGATGTATCTCCATTACCCCCTCCCTGATGGTCACAATGGGAAGTGGGCATGTCCTGGGTGATGGGGGTCAGTAATGATGGATGTATCTCCATTACCCCCTCCCTGATGGTCACAATGGGAAGAGGACATGTCCTGGGTGAAGGGAGTCAGTAATGATGGATGTATCTCCATTACCCCTCCCTGATGGTCACAATGAGAAGAGGGCATGTCCTGGGTGATGGGGGTCAGTAATGATGGATGTATCTCCATTACCCCCTCCCTGATGGTCACAATGAGAAGAGGGCATCTCCTGGGCGATGGGGGTCAGTAATGATGGATGTATCTCCATTACCCTCTCCCTGATGGTCACAATGAGAAGAGGACATGTCCTGGGTGATGGGGGTCAGTAATGATGGATGTATCTCCTGTACCCCTCCCTGATGGTCACAATGAGAAGAGGGCATGTCCTGGGCGATGGGGATCAGTAATGATGGATGTATCTCCTGTACCCCTCCCTGATGGTCACAATGAGAAGAGGGCATGTCCTGGGAGATGGGGGTCAGTAATGATGGATGTATCTCCTGTACCCCTCCCTGATGGTCACAATGAGAAGAGGACATGTCCTGGGCGATGGGGGTCAGTAATGATGGATGTATCTCCTGTACCCCTCCCTGATGGTCACAATGAGAAGAGGACATGTCCTGGGCGATGGGAGTCAGTAATGATGGATGTATCTCCATTACCCCCTCCCTGATGGTCACAATGGGAAGAGGGCATGTCCTGGGTGATGGGGGTCAGTAATGATGGATGTATCTCCATTACCCCCTCCCTGATGGTCACAATGGGAAGAGGACATGTCCTGGGTGAAGGGAGTCAGTACTGATGGATGTATCTCCATTACCCCTCCCTGATGGTCACAATGAGAAGAGGACATGTCCTGGGCGATGGGGATCAGTAATGATGGATGTATCTCCATTACCCCCTCCCTGATGGTCACAATGAGAAGAGGACATGTCCTGGGCGATGGGGGTCAGTAATGATGGATGTATCTCCTGTACCCCTCCCTGATGGTCACAATGAGAAGAGGGCATGTCCTGGGCGATGGGGATCAGTAATGATGGATGTATCTCCATTACCCCCTCCCTGATGGTCAAAATGAGAAGAGGACATGTCCTGGGCGATGGGGGTCAGTAATGATGGATGTATCTCCTGTACCCCCTCCCCGATGGTCACAATGAGAAGAGGACATGTCCTGGGCGATGGGGGTCAGTAATGATGGATGTATCTCCATTACCCCCTCCCTGATTGTCACAATGAGAAGAGGGCATGTCCTGGGCGATGGGGGTCAGTAATGATGGATGTATCTCCTGTACCCCCTCCCTGATGGTCACAATGAGAAGAGGGCATGTCCTGGGCGATGGGGGTCAGTAATGATGGATGTATCTCCATTGCCCCTCCTTGATGGTCACAATGAGAAGAGTGACGTCCTGGGTGATGGGGGTCAGTAATGATGGATGTTTCTCCATTACCCCCTCCCTGATGGTCACAATGAGAAGAGGGCATCTCCTGGGCGATGGGGTTCAGTAATGATGGATGTATCTCCATTACCCTCTCCCTGATGGTCACAATGAGAAGAGGACATGTCCTGGGTGATGGGGGTCAGTAATGATGGATGTATCTCCTGTACCCCTCCCTGATGGTCACAATGAGAAGAGGACATGTCCTGGGCAATGGGGGTCAGTAATGATGGATGTATCTCCATTACCCCTCCCTGATGGTCACAATGAGAAGAGGACATGTCCTGGGCGATGGGGGTCAGTAATGATGGATGTATCTCCTGTACACCCTCCCCGATGGTCACAATGAGAAGAGGACATGTCCTGGGCGATGGGGGTCAGTACTGATGGATGTATCTCCTGTACCCCCTCCCTGATGGTCACAATGAGAAGAGGACATGTCCTGGGCGATGGGGTCAGTAATGATGGATGTATCTCCTGTACCCCCTCCCCGATGGTCACAATGAGAAGAGGACATGTCCTGGGCGATGGGGGTCAGTAATGATGGATGTATCTCCTGTACCCACTCCCTGATGGTCACAATGAGAAGAGGACATGTCCTGGGCGATGGGGGTCAGTAATGATGGATGTATCTCCATTACCCCCTCCCTGATGGTCACAATGAGAAGAGGGCATGTCCTGGGCGATGGGGGTCAGTAATGATGGATGTATCTCCTGTACCCCCTCCCTGATGGTCACAATGAGAAGAGGGCATGTCCTGGGCGATGGGGGTCAGTAATGATGGATGTATCTCCATTGCCCCTCCCTGATGGTCACAATGAGAAGAGTGACGTCCTGGGTGATGGGGGTCAGTAATGATGGATGTTTCTCCATTACCCCCTCCCTGATGGTCACAATGAGAAGAGGGCATCTCCTGGGCGATGGGGGTCAGTAATGATGGATGTATCTCCATTTCCCTCTCCCTGATGGTCACAATGAGAAGAGGACATGTCCTGGGTGATGGGGGTCAGTAATGATGGATGTATCTCCTGTACCCCTCCCTGATGGTCACAATGAGAAGAGGACATGTCCTGGGCGATGGGGTTCAGTAATGATGGATGTATCTCCTGTACCCCTCCCTGATGGTCACAATGAGAAGAGGTCATGTCCTGGGCGATGGGGGTCAGTAATGATGGATGTATCTCCTGTACCTCCTCCCTGATGGTCACAATGAGAAGAGGACATGTCCTGGGCGATGGGGGTCAGTAATGATGGATGTATCTCCTGTACCCCTCCCTGATGGTCACAATGAGAAGAGGACATGTCCTGGGTGATGGGGGTCAGTAATGATGGATGTATCTCCATTACCCCCTCCCTGATGGTCACAATGAAAAGAGGACATGTCCTGGGCGATGGGGGTCAGTAATGATGGATGTATCTCCTGTACCCCCTCCCTGATGGTCACAATGAGAAGAGGACATGTCCTGGGCGATGGGGGTCAGTAATGATGGATGTATCTCCTGTACCCCCTCCCTGATGGTCACAATGAGAAGAGGGCATGTCCTGGGCGATGGGGGTCAGTAATGATGGATGTATCTCCTGTACCCCTCCCTGATGGTCACAATGAGAAGAGGACATGTCCTGGGCGATGGGGGTCAGTAATGATGGATGTATCTCCATTACCCCCTCCCTGATGGTCACAATGAGAAGAGGACATGTCCTGGGCGATGGGGGTCAGTAATGATGGATGTATCTCCTGTACCCCTCCCGGATAGTCACAATGAGAAGAGGACATGTCCTGGGCGATGGGGGTCAGTAATGATGGATGTATCTCCTGTACCCCTCCCTGATGGTCACAATGAGAAGAGGGCATGTCCTGGGCGATGGGGGTCAGTAATGATGGATGTATCTCCATTGCCCCTCCCTGATGGTCACAATGAGAAGAGGGCATGTCCTGGGCGATGGGGGTCAGTAATGATTCATGTATCTCCATTGCCCCTCCCTGATGGTCACAATGAGAAGAGGGCATGTCCTGGGCGATGGGGGTCAGTAATGATGGATGTATCTCCTGTACCCCTCCCGGTTAGTCACAATAAGAAGAGGGCATGTCCTGGGCGATGGGGGTCAGTAATGATGGATGTATCTCCTGTACCCCTCCCTGATGGTCACAATGAGAAGAGGACATGTCCTGGGCGATGGGGGTCAGTAATGATGGATGTATCTCCTGTACACCTCCCTGATGGTCACAATGAGAAGAGGACATGTCCTGGGCGATGGGGGTCAGTAATGATGGATGTATCTCCTGTACCCCTCCCTGATGGTCACAATGAGAAGAGGGCATGTCCTGGGCGATGGGGGTCAGTAATGATGGATGTATCTCCTGTACCCCTCCCTGATGGTCACAATGAGAAGAGGACATGTCCTGGGCGATGGGGGTCAGTAATGATGGATGTATCTCCATTACCCCCTCCCTGATGGTCACAATGAGAAGAGGGCATGTCCTGGGCGATGGGGGTCAGTAATGATGGATGTATCTCCATTACCCCCTCCCTGATGGTCACAATGGGAAGAGGACATGTCCTGGGTGATGGGGGTCAGTAATGATGGATGTATCTCCATTACCCCTCCCTGATGGTCACAATGAGAAGAGGACATGTCCTGGGCGATGGGAGTCAGTAATGATGGATGTATCTCCTGTACCCCCTCCCTGATGGTCACAATGAGAAGAGGGCATGTCCTGGGTGATGGGGGTCAGTAATGATGGATGTATCTCCTGTACCCCTCCCTGATGGTCACAATGAGAAGAGGACATGTCCTGGGCGATGGCAGTCAGTAATGATGGATGTAACTCCATTACCCCTCCCTGATGGTCACAATGAGAAGAGGGCATGTGCTGGGTGATGGGGGTCAGTAATGATGGATGTATCTCCATTACCCCCTCCCTGATGGTCACAATGAGAAGAGGACATGTCCTGGGCGATGGGGGTCAGTAATGATGGATGTATCTCCTGTACCCCCTCCCCGATGGTCACTATGAGAAGAGGGCATGTCCTGGGCGATGGGGGTCAGTAATGATGGATGTATCTCCATTACCCTCTCCCTGATGGTCACAATGAGAAGAGGGCATGTGCTGGGTGATGGGGGTCAGTAATGATGGATGTATCTCCATTACCCCCTCCCTGATGGTCACAATGAGAAGAGGACATGTCCTGGGCGATGGGGGTCAGTAATGATGGATGTATCTCCTGTACCCCCTCCCCGATGGTCACTATGAGAAGAGGACATGTCCTGGGCGATGGGGGTCAGTAATGATGGATGTATCTCCTGTACGCCTCCCTGATGGTCACAATGGGAAGAGGACATGTCCTGGGCGATGGGGGTCAGTAATGATGGATGTATCTCCTGTACCCCTCCCGGATAGTCACAATGAGAAGAGGACATGTCCTGGGCGATGGGGGTCAGTAATGATGGATGTATCTCCTGTACCCCCTCCCTGATGGTCACAATGAGAAGAGGGCATGTCCTGGGCGATGGGGGGTCGGTAATGATGGATGTATCTCCTGTACCCCCTCCCTGATGGTCACAATGAGAAGAGGACATGTCCTGGGTGATGGGGGTCAGTAATGATGGATGGATGTCCATTACCCCTCCCGATGGTCACAATGAGAAGAGGACATGTCCTGGGTGATGGGGGTCAGTAATGATGGATGGATGTCCATTACCCCTCCCGATGGTCACAATGAGAAGAGGACATGTCCTGGGCGATGGGAGTCAGTAATGATGGATGTATCTCCTGTACCCCTCCCTGATGGTCACAATGAGAAGAGGACATGTCCTGGGCGATGGGAGTCAGTAATGATGGATGTATCTCCTGTACCCCTCCCTGATGGTCACAATTAGAAGAGGACATGTCCTGGGCGATGGGGGTCAGTAATGATGGATGTATCTCCTGTACCCCTCCCTGATGGTCACAATGAGAACAGGACATGTCCTGGGCGATGGTAGTCAGTAATGATGGATGTATCTCCATTACCCCCTCCCTGATGGTCACAATGAGAAGAGGGCATGTCCTGGGCGGTGGGGGTCAGAAATGATGGATGTATCTCCATTGCCCCTCCCTGATGGTCACAATGAGAAGAGGGCATGTCCTGGGCGATGGGGGTCAGTAATGATGGATGTATCTCCATTGCCCCTCCCTGATGGTCACAATGAGAAGAGGGTATGTCCTGGGCGATGGGGGTCAGTAATGATGGATGTATCTCCTGTACCCCTCCCGGATAGTCACAATGAGAAGAGGGCATGTCCTGGGCGATGGGGGTCAGTAATGATGGATGTATCTCCTGTACCCCTCCCTGATGGTCACAATGAGAAGAGCGCATGTACAGGGCGATGGGGGTCAGTAATGATGGATGTATCTCCTGTACCCCTCCCTGATGGTCACAATGAGAAGAGGACATGTCCTGGGCGATGGGGGTCAGTAATGATGGATGTATCTCCATTACCCTGTCCCTGATGGTCACAATGGGAAGAGGACATGTCCTGGGAGATGGGGGGTCAGTAATGATGGATGTATCTCCATTACCCTCACTGATGGTCACAATGAGAAGAGGGCATGTCCTGGGCGATGGGGATCAGTAATGATGGATGTATCTCCTGTACCCCTCCCTGATGGTCACAATGAGAAGAGGGCATGTCCTGGGTGATGGGGGTCAGTAATGATGGATGTATCTCCATTACTCTCTCCCTGATGGTCACAATGAGAAGAGGACATGTCCTGGGTGATGGGGGTCAGTAATGATGGATGTATCTCCTGTACCCGCTCCCTGATGGTCACAATGAGAAGAGGACATGTCCTGGGCGATGGGGGTCAGTAATGATGGATGTATCTCCTGTACCCCTCCCTGATGGTCACAATGAGAAGAGGACATGTCCTGGGCGATGGGGGTCAGTAATGATGGATGTATCTCCATTACCCCCTCCCTGATGGTCACAATGGGAAGAGGACATGTCCTGGGTGATGGGGGGTCAGTAATGATGGATGGATCTCCATTACCCTCACTGATGGTCACAATGAGAAGAGGGCATGTCCTGGGCGATGGGGATCAGTAACGATGGATGTATCTCCTGTACCCCTCCCTGATGGTCACAATGAGAAGAGGGCATGTCCTGGGCGATGGGGGTCAGTAATGATGGATGTATCTCCATTGCCCCTCCCTGATGGTCACAATGAGAAGAGGGCATGTCCTGGGCGATGGGGGTCAGTAATGATGGATGTATCTCCTGTACCCCTCCCGGATAGTCACAATAAGAAGAGGGCATGTCCTGGGCGATGGGGGTCAGTAATGATGGATGTATCTCCATTGCCCCTCCCTGATGGTCACAATGAGAAGAGGGCATGTCCTGGGCGATGGGGATCAGTAATGATGGATGTATCTCCTGTACCCCTCCCTGATGGTCACAATGAGAAGAGGGCATATCCTGGGCGATGGGGGTCAGTAATGATGGATGTATCTCCATTACCCCCTCCCTGATGGTCTCAATGGGAAGAGGGCATGTCCTGGGTGATGGGGGTCAGTAATGATGGATGTATCTCCATTACCCCCTCCCTGATGGTCACAATGGGAAGAGGACATGTCCTGGGTGAAGGGAGTCAGTAATGATGGATGTATCTCCATTAACCCTCCATGATGGTCACAATGAGAAGAGGGCATGTGCTGGGTGATGGGGGTCAGTAATGATGGATGTATCTCCATTACCCCCTCCCTGATGGTCACAATGAGAAGAGGACATGTCCTGGGCGATGGGGGTCAGTAATGATGGATGTATCTCCTGTACCCCCTCCCTGATGGTCACAATGAGAAGAGGACATGTCCTGGGCGATGGGGGTCAGTAATGATGGATGTATCTCCATTGCCCCTCCCTGATGGTCACAATGAGAAGAGGACATGTCCTGGGCGATGGGGGTCAGTAATGATGGATGTATCTCCTGTACCCCCTCCCTGATGGTCACAATGAGAAGAGGGCATGTCCTGGGCGATGGGGGTCAGTAATGATGGATGTATCTCCATTGCCCCTCCCTGATGGTCACAATGAGAAGAGTGACGTCCTCGGTGATGGGGGTCAGTAATGATGGATGTTTCTCCATTACCCCCTCCCTGATGGTCACAATGAGAAGAGGGCATCTCCTGGGCGATGGGGGTCAGTAATGATGGATGTATCTCCATTACCCTCTCCCTGATGGTCACAATGAGAAGAGGACATGTCCTGGGTGATGGGGGTCAGTAATGATGGATGTATCTCCTGTACCCCTCCCTGATGGTCACAATGAGAAGAGGGCATGTCCTGGGCGATGGGGATCAGTAATGATGGATGTATCTCCTGCACCCCTCCCTGATGGTCACAATGAGAAGAGGGCATGTCCTGGGCGATGGGGGTCAGTAATGATGGATGTATCTCCTGTACCCCTCCCTGATGGTCACAATGAGAAGAGGACATGTCCTGGGCGATGGGGGTCAGTAATGATGGATGTATCTCCATTACCCCCTCCCTGATGGTCACAATGGGAAGTGGGCATGTCCTGGGTGATGGGGGTCAGTAATGATGGATGTATCTCCATTACCCCCTCCCTGATGGTCACAATGGGAAGAGGACATGTCCTGGGTGAAGGGAGTCAGTAATGATGGATGTATCTCCATTACCCCTCCCTGATGGTCACAATGAGAAGAGGGCATGTCCTGGGTGATGGGGGTCAGTAATGATGGATGTATCTCCATTACCCCCTCCCTGATGGTCACAATGAGAAGAGGGCATCTCCTGGGCGATGGGGGTCAGTAATGATGGATGTATCTCCATTACCCTCTCCCTGATGGTCACAATGAGAAGAGGACATGTCCTGGGTGATGGGGGTCAGTAATGATGGATGTATCTCCTGTACCCCTCCCTGATGGTCACAATGAGAAGAGGGCATGTCCTGGGCGATGGGGATCAGTAATGATGGATGTATCTCCTGTACCCCTCCCTGATGGTCACAATGAGAAGAGGGCATGTCCTGGGAGATGGGGGTCAGTAATGATGGATGTATCTCCTGTACCCCTCCCTGATGGTCACAATGAGAAGAGGACATGTCCTGGGCGATGGGGGTCAGTAATGATGGATGTATCTCCTGTACCCCTCCCTGATGGTCACAATGAGAAGAGGACATGTCCTGGGCGATGGGAGTCAGTAATGATGGATGTATCTCCATTACCCCCTCCCTGATGGTCACAATGGGAAGAGGGCATGTCCTGGGTGATGGGGGTCAGTAATGATGGATGTATCTCCATTACCCCCTCCCTGATGGTCACAATGGGAAGAGGACATGTCCTGGGTGAAGGGAGTCAGTACTGATGGATGTATCTCCATTACCCCTCCCTGATGGTCACAATGAGAAGAGGACATGTCCTGGGCGATGGGGATCAGTAATGATGGATGTATCTCCATTACCCCCTCCCTGATGGTCACAATGAGAAGAGGACATGTCCTGGGCGATGGGGGTCAGTAATGATGGATGTATCTCCTGTACCCCTCCCTGATGGTCACAATGAGAAGAGGGCATGTCCTGGGCGATGGGGATCAGTAATGATGGATGTATCTCCATTACCCCCTCCCTGATGGTCAAAATGAGAAGAGGACATGTCCTGGGCGATGGGGGTCAGTAATGATGGATGTATCTCCTGTACCCCCTCCCCGATGGTCACAATGAGAAGAGGACATGTCCTGGGCGATGGGGGTCAGTAATGATGGATGTATCTCCATTACCCCCTCCCTGATTGTCACAATGAGAAGAGGGCATGTCCTGGGCGATGGGGGTCAGTAATGATGGATGTATCTCCTGTACCCCCTCCCTGATGGTCACAATGAGAAGAGGGCATGTCCTGGGCGATGGGGGTCAGTAATGATGGATGTATCTCCATTGCCCCTCCTTGATGGTCACAATGAGAAGAGTGACGTCCTGGGTGATGGGGGTCAGTAATGATGGATGTTTCTCCATTACCCCCTCCCTGATGGTCACAATGAGAAGAGGGCATCTCCTGGGCGATGGGGTTCAGTAATGATGGATGTATCTCCATTACCCTCTCCCTGATGGTCACAATGAGAAGAGGACATGTCCTGGGTGATGGGGGTCAGTAATGATGGATGTATCTCCTGTACCCCTCCCTGATGGTCACAATGAGAAGAGGACATGTCCTGGGCAATGGGGGTCAGTAATGATGGATGTATCTCCATTACCCCTCCCTGATGGTCACAATGAGAAGAGGACATGTCCTGGGCGATGGGGGTCAGTAATGATGGATGTATCTCCTGTACACCCTCCCCGATGGTCACAATGAGAAGAGGACATGTCCTGGGCGATGGGGGTCAGTACTGATGGATGTATCTCCTGTACCCCCTCCCTGATGGTCACAATGAGAAGAGGACATGTCCTGGGCGATGGGGTCAGTAATGATGGATGTATCTCCTGTACCCCCTCCCCGATGGTCACAATGAGAAGAGGACATGTCCTGGGCGATGGGGGTCAGTAATGATGGATGTATCTCCTGTACCCACTCCCTGATGGTCACAATGAGAAGAGGACATGTCCTGGGCGATGGGGGTCAGTAATGATGGATGTATCTCCATTACCCCCTCCCTGATGGTCACAATGAGAAGAGGGCATGTCCTGGGCGATGGGGGTCAGTAATGATGGATGTATCTCCTGTACCCCCTCCCTGATGGTCACAATGAGAAGAGGGCATGTCCTGGGCGATGGGGGTCAGTAATGATGGATGTATCTCCATTGCCCCTCCCTGATGGTCACAATGAGAAGAGTGACGTCCTGGGTGATGGGGGTCAGTAATGATGGATGTTTCTCCATTACCCCCTCCCTGATGGTCACAATGAGAAGAGGGCATCTCCTGGGCGATGGGGGTCAGTAATGATGGATGTATCTCCATTTCCCTCTCCCTGATGGTCACAATGAGAAGAGGACATGTCCTGGGTGATGGGGGTCAGTAATGATGGATGTATCTCCTGTACCCCTCCCTGATGGTCACAATGAGAAGAGGACATGTCCTGGGCGATGGGGTTCAGTAATGATGGATGTATCTCCTGTACCCCTCCCTGATGGTCACAATGAGAAGAGGACATGTCCTGGGCGATGGGGGTCAGTAATGATGGATGTATCTCCTGTACCTCCTCCCTGATGGTCACAATGAGAAGAGGACATGAACTGGGCGATGGGGGTCAGTAATGATGGATGTATCTCCTGTACCCCTCCCTGATGGTCACAATGAGAAGAGGACATGTCCTGGGTGATGGGGGTCAGTAATGATGGATGTATCTCCATTACCCCCTCCCTGATGGTCACAATGAAAAGAGGACATGTCCTGGGCGATGGGGGTCAGTAATGATGGATGTATCTCCTGTACCCCCTCCCTGATGGTCACAATGAGAAGAGGACATGTCCTGGGCGATGGGGGTCAGTAATGATGGATGTATCTCCTGTACCCCCTCCCTGATGGTCACAATGAGAAGAGGGCATGTCCTGGGCGATGGGGGTCAGTAATGATGGATGTATCTCCTGTACCCCTCCCTGATGGTCACAATGAGAAGAGGACATGTCCTGGGCGATGGGGGTCAGTAATGATGGATGTATCTCCATTACCCCCTCCCTGATGGTCACAATGAGAAGAGGACATGTCCTGGGCGATGGGGGTCAGTAATGATGGATGTATCTCCTGTACCCCTCCCGGATAGTCACAATGAGAAGAGGACATGTCCTGGGCGATGGGGGTCAGTAATGATGGATGTATCTCCTGTACCCCTCCCTGATGGTCACAATGAGAAGAGGGCATGTCCTGGGCGATGGGGGTCAGTAATGATGGATGTATCTCCATTGCCCCTCCCTGATGGTCACAATGAGAAGAGGGCATGTCCTGGGCGATGGGGGTCAGTAATGATTCATGTATCTCCATTGCCCCTCCCTGATGGTCACAATGAGAAGAGGGCATGTCCTGGGCGATGGGGGTCAGTAATGATGGATGTATCTCCTGTACCCCTCCCGGTTAGTCACAATAAGAAGAGGGCATGTCCTGGGCGATGGGGGTCAGTAATGATGGATGTATCTCCTGTACCCCTCCCTGATGGTCACAATGAGAAGAGGACATGTCCTGGGCGATGGGGGTCAGTAATGATGGATGTATCTCCTGTACACCTCCCTGATGGTCACAATGAGAAGAGGACATGTCCTGGGCGATGGGGGTCAGTAATGATGGATGTATCTCCTGTACCCCTCCCTGATGGTCACAATGAGAAGAGGGCATGTCCTGGGCGATGGGGGTCAGTAATGATGGATGTATCTCCTGTACCCCTCCCTGATGGTCACAATGAGAAGAGGACATGTCCTGGGCGATGGGGGTCAGTAATGATGGATGTATCTCCATTACCCCCTCCCTGATGGTCACAATGAGAAGAGGGCATGTCCTGGGCGATGGGGGTCAGTAATGATGGATGTATCTCCATTACCCCCTCCCTGATGGTCACAATGGGAAGAGGACATGTCCTGGGTGATGGGGGTCAGTAATGATGGATGTATCTCCATTACCCCTCCCTGATGGTCACAATGAGAAGAGGACATGTCCTGGGCGATGGGAGTCAGTAATGATGGATGTATCTCCTGTACCCCCTCCCTGATGGTCACAATGAGAAGAGGGCATGTCCTGGGTGATGGGGGTCAGTAATGATGGATGTATCTCCTGTACCCCTCCCTGATGGTCACAATGAGAAGAGGACATGTCCTGGGCGATGGCAGTCAGTAATGATGGATGTAACTCCATTACCCCTCCCTGATGGTCACAATGGGAAGAGGGCATGTGCTGGGTGATGGGGGTCAGTAATGATGGATGTATCTCCATTACCCCCTCCCTGATGGTCACAATGAGAAGAGGACATGTCCTGGGCGATGGGGGTCAGTAATGATGGATGTATCTCCTGTACCCCCTCCCCGATGGTCACTATGAGAAGAGGGCATGTCCTGGGCGATGGGGGTCAGTAATGATGGATGTATCTCCATTACCCTCTCCCTGATGGTCACAATGAGAAGAGGGCATGTGCTGGGTGATGGGGGTCAGTAATGATGGATGTATCTCCATTACCCCCTCCCTGATGGTCACAATGAGAAGAGGACATGTCCTGGGCGATGGGGGTCAGTAATGATGGATGTATCTCCTGTACCCCCTCCCCGATGGTCACTATGAGAAGAGGACATGTCCTGGGCGATGGGGGTCAGTAATGATGGATGTATCTCCTGTACCCCTCCCTGATGGTCACAATGGGAAGAGGACATGTCCTGGGCGATGGGGGTCAGTAATGATGGATGTATCTCCTGTACCCCTCCCGGATAGTCACAATGAGAAGAGGACATGTCCTGGGCGATGGGGGTCAGTAATGATGGATGTATCTCCTGTACCCCCTCCCTGATGGTCACAATGAGAAGAGGGCATGTCCTGGGCGATGGGGGGTCGGTAATGATGGATGTATCTCCTGTACCCCCTCCCTGATGGTCACAATGAGAAGAGGACATGTCCTGGGTGATGGGGGTCAGTAATGATGGATGGATGTCCATTACCCCTCCCGATGGTCACAATGAGAAGAGGACATGTCCTGGGTGATGGGGGTCAGTAATGATGGATGGATGTCCATTACCCCTCCCGATGGTCACAATGAGAAGAGGACATGTCCTGGGCGATGGGAGTCAGTAATGATGGATGTATCTCCTGTACCCCTCCCTGATGGTCACAATGAGAAGAGGACATGTCCTGGGCGATGGGAGTCAGTAATGATGGATGTATCTCCTGTACCCCTCCCTGATGGTCACAATTAGAAGAGGACATGTCCTGGGCGATGGGGGTCAGTAATGATGGATGTATCTCCTGTACCCCTCCCTGATGGTCACAATGAGAACAGGACATGTCCTGGGCGATGGTAGTCAGTAATGATGGATGTATCTCCATTACCCCCTCCCTGATGGTCACAATGAGAAGAGGGCATGTCCTGGGCGGTGGGGGTCAGAAATGATGGATGTATCTCCATTGCCCCTCCCTGATGGTCACAATGAGAAGAGGGCATGTCCTGGGCGATGGGGGTCAGTAATGATGGATGTATCTCCATTGCCCCTCCCTGATGGTCACAATGAGAAGAGGGTATGTCCTGGGCGATGGGGGTCAGTAATGATGGATGTATCTCCTGTACCCCTCCCGGATAGTCACAATGAGAAGAGGGCATGTCCTGGGCGATGGGGGTCAGTAATGATGGATGTATCTCCTGTACCCCTCCCTGATGGTCACAATGAGAAGAGCGCATGTACAGGGCGATGGGGGTCAGTAATGATGGATGTATCTCCTGTACCCCTCCCTGATGGTCACAATGAGAAGAGGACATGTCCTGGGCGATGGGGGTCAGTAATGATGGATGTATCTCCATTACCCTGTCCCTGATGGTCACAATGGGAAGAGGACATGTCCTGGGAGATGGGGGGTCAGTAATGATGGATGTATCTCCATTACCCTCACTGATGGTCACAATGAGAAGAGGGCATGTCCTGGGCGATGGGGATCAGTAATGATGGATGTATCTCCTGTACCCCTCCCTGATGGTCACAATGAGAAGAGGGCATGTCCTGGGTGATGGGGGTCAGTAATGATGGATGTATCTCCATTACTCTCTCCCTGATGGTCACAATGAGAAGAGGACATGTCCTGGGTGATGGGGGTCAGTAATGATGGATGTATCTCCTGTACCCGCTCCCTGATGGTCACAATGAGAAGAGGACATGTCCTGGGCGATGGGGGTCAGTAATGATGGATGTATCTCCAGTACCCCTCCCTGATGGTCACAATGAGAAGAGGACATGTCCTGGGCGATGGGGGTCAGTAATGATGGATGTATCTCCATTACCCCCTCCCTGATGGTCACAATGGGAAGAGGACATGGCCTGGGTGATGGGGGGTCAGTAATGATGGATGGATCTCCATTACCCTCACTGATGGTCACAATGAGAAGAGGGCATGTCCTGGGCGATGGGGATCAGTAACGATGGATGTATCTCCTGTACCCCTCCCTGATGGTCACAATGAGAAGAGGGCATGTCCTGGGTGATGGGGGTCAGTAATGATGGATGTATCTCCATTACTCTCTCCCTGATGGTCACAATGATAAGAGGACATGTCCTGGGTGATGGGGGTCAGTAATGATGGATGTATCTCCTTTACCCCCTCCCTGATGGTCACAATGAGAAGAGGACATGTCCTGGGCGATGGGGGTCAGTAATGATGGATGTATCTCCTGTACCCCTCCCTGATGGTCACAATGAGAAGAGGACATGTCCTGGGCGATGGGGGTCAGTAATGATGGATGTATCTCAATTACCCCCTCCCTGATGGTCACAATGGGAAGAGGGCATGTCCTGGGTGATGGGGGTCAGTAATGATGGATGTATCTCCATTACCCCCTCCCTGATGGTCACAATGGGAAGAGGACATGTCCTGGGTGATGGGAGTCAGTAATGATGGATGTATCTCCATTACCCCTCCCTGATGGTCACAATGAGAAGAGGGCATGTCCTGGGCGATGGGGGTCAGTAATGATGGATGTATCTCCTGTACCCCCTCCCCGATGGTCACAATGAGAAGAGGGCATGTGCTGGGTGATGGGGGTCAGTAATGATGGATGTATCTCCATTACCCCCTCCCTGATGGTCACAATGAGAAGAGGACATGTCCTGGGCGATGGGGGTCAGTAATGATGGATGTATCTCCTGTACCCCCTCCCTGATGGTCACAATGAGAAGAGGACATGTCCTGGGCGATGGGGGTCAGTAATGATGGATGTATCTCCATTGCCCCTCCCTGATGGTCACAATGAGAAGAGGACATGTCCTAGGCGATGGGGGTCAGTAATGATGGATGTATCTCCTGTACCCACTCCCTGATGGTCACAATGAGAAGAGGGCATGTCCTGGGCGATGGGGTCAGTAATGATGGATGTATCTCCATTGCCCCTCCCTGATGGTCACAATGAGAAGAGTGACGTCCTCGGTGATGGGGGTCAGTAATGATGGATGTTTCTCCATTACCCCCTCCCTGATGGTCACAATGAGAAGAGGGCATCTCCTGGGCGATGGGGGTCAGTAATGATGGATGTATCTCCATTACCCTCTCCCTGATGGTCACAATGAGAAGAGGACATGTCCTGGGTGATGGGGGTCAGTAATGATGGATGTATCTCCTGTACCCCTCCCTGATGGTCACAATGAGAAGAGGGCATGTCCTGGGCGATGGGGGTCAGTAATGATGGATGTATCTCCTGTACCCCTCCCTGATGGTCACAATGAGAAGAGGGCATGTCCTGGGCGATGGGGGTCAGTAATGATGGATGTATCTCCTGTACCCCTCCCTGATGGTCACAATGAGAAGAGGACATGTCCTGGGCGATGGGGGTCAGTAATGATGGATGTATCTCCATTACCCCCTCCCTGATGGTCACAATGGGAAGAGGGCATGTCCTGGGTGATGGGGGTCAGTAATGATGGATGTATCTCCATTACCCCCTCCCTGATGGTCACAATGGGAAGAGGACATGTCCTGGGTGAAGGGAGTCAGTAATGATGGATGTATCTCCATTACCCCTCCCTGATGTTCACAATGAGAAGAGGGCATGTCCTGGGTGATGGGGGTCAGTAATGATGGATGTATCTCCATTACCCCCTCTCTGATGGTCACAATGAGAAGAGGGCATCTCCTGGGCGATGGGGGTCAGTAATGATGGATGTATCTCCATTACCCCCTCCCTGATGGTCACAATGAGAAGAGGACATGTCCTGGGTGATGGGGGTCAGTAATGATGGATGTATCTCCTGTACCCCTCCCTGATGGTCACAATGAGAAGAGGGCATGTCCTGGGCGATGGGGATCAGTAATGATGGATGTATCTCCTGCACCCCTCCCTGATGGTCACAATGAGAAGAGGGCATGTCCTGGGCGATGGGGGTCAGTAATGATGGATGTATCTCCTGTACCCCTCCCTGATGGTCACAATGAGAAGAGGACATGTCCTGAGCGATGGGGGTCAGTAATGATGGATGTATCTCCATTACCCCCTCCCTGATGGTCACAATGGGAAGAGGGCATGTCCTGGGTGATGGGGGTCAGTAATGATGGATGTATCTCCATTACCCCCTCCCTGATGGTCACAATGGGAAGAGGACATGTCCTGGGTGAAGGGAGTCAGTAATGATGGATGTATCTCCATTACCCCTCCCTGATGGTCACAATGAGAAGAGGGCATGTCCTGGGTGATGGGGGTCAGTAATGATGGATGTATCTCCATTACCCCCTCCCTGATGGTCACAATGAGAAGAGGGCATCTCCTGGGCGATGGGGGTCAGTAATGATGGATGTATCTCCATTACCCTCTCCCTGATGGTCACAATGAGAAGAGGACATGTCCTGGGTGATGGGGGTCAGTAATGATGGATGTATCTCCTGTACCCCTCCCTGATGGTCACAATGAGAAGAGGGCATGTCCTGGGCGATGGGGATCAGTAATGATGGATGTATCTCCTGTACCCCTCCCTGATGGTCACAATGAGAAGAGGGCATGTCCTGGGCGATGGGGGTCAGTAATGATGGATGTATCTCCTGTACCCATCCCTGATGGTCACAATGAGAAGAGGGCATGTCCTGGGCGATGGGGATCAGTAATGATGGATGTATCTCCTGTACCCCTCCCTGATGGTCACAATGAGAAGAGGGCATGTCCTGGGCGATGGGGGTCAGTAATGATGGATGTATCTCCTGTACCCCTCCCTGATGGTCACAATGAGAAGAGGACATGTCCTGGGCGATGGGGGTCAGTAATGATGGATGTATCTCCTGTACCCCTCCCTGATGGTCACAATGAGAAGAGGACATTTCCTGGGCGATGGGAGTCAGTAATGATGGATGTATCTCCATTACCCCCTCCCTGATGGTCACAATGGGAAGAGGGCATGTCCTGGGTGATGGGGGTCAGTAATGATGGATGTATCTCCATTACCCCCTCCCTGATGGTCACAATGGGAAGAGGACATGTCCTGGGTGAAGGGAGTCAGTACTGATGGATGTATCTCCATTACCCCTCCCTGATGGTCACAATGAGAAGAGGACATGTCCTGGGCGATGGGGATCAGTAATGATGGATGTATCTCCTGTACCCCTCCCTGATGGTCACAATGAGAAGAGGGCATGTCCTGGGCGATGGGGATCAGTAATGATGGATGTATCTCCATTACCCCCTCCCTGATGGTCAAAATGAGAAGAGGACATGTCCTGGGCGATGGGGGTCAGTAATGATGGATGTATCTCCTGTACCCCCTCCCCGATGGTCACAATGAGAAGAGGACATGTCCTGGGCGATGGGGGTCAGTAATGATGGATGTATCTCCATTACCCCCTCCCTGATTGTCACAATGAGAAGAGGGCATGTCCTGGGCGATGGGGGTCAGTAATGATGGATGTATCTCCTGTACCCCCTCCCTGATGGTCACAATGAGAAGAGGGCATGTCCTGGGTGATGGGGGTCAGTAATGATGGATGTATCTCCATTACTCTCTCCCTGATGGTCACAATGAGAAGAGGACATGTCCTGGGTGATGGGGGTCAGTAATGATGGATGTATCTCCTGTACCCGCAACCTGATGGTCACAATGAGAAGAGGACATGTCCTGGGCGATGGGGGTCAGTAATGATGGATGTATCTCCTGTACCCCTCCCTGATGGTCACAATGAGAAGAGGACATGTCCTGGGCGATGGGGGTCAGTAATGATGGATGTATCTCCATTACCCCCTCCCTGATGGTCACAATGGGAAGAGGACATGTCCTGGGTGATGGGGGGTCAGTAATGATGGATGGATCTCCATTACCCTCACTGATGGTCACAATGAGAAGAGGGCATGTCCTGGGCGATGGGGATCAGTAACGATGGATGTATCTCCTGTACCCCTCCCTGATGGTCACAATGAGAAGAGGGCATGTCCTGGGTGATGGGGGTCAGTAATGATGGATGTATCTCCATTACTCTCTCCCTGATGGTCACAATGATAAGAGGACATGTCCTGGGTGATGGGGGTCAGTAATGATGGATGTATCTCCTGTACCCCCTCCCTGATGGTCACAATGAGAAGAGGACATGTCCTGGGCGATGGGGGTCAGTAATGATGGATGTATCTCA
Organism: Hemitrygon akajei; assembly: GCF_048418815.1. Taxonomy (NCBI): domain Eukaryota; kingdom Metazoa; phylum Chordata; class Chondrichthyes; order Myliobatiformes; family Dasyatidae; genus Hemitrygon; species Hemitrygon akajei. Next base: position 1,833,051 of record NC_133149.1, read on the forward strand.
ATTAACCCCTCCCTGATGGTCTCAATGGGAAGAGGGCATGTCCTGGGTGATGGGGGTCAGTAATGATGGATGTATCTCCATTACCCCCTCCCTGATGGTCACAATGGGAAGAGGACATGTCCTGGGTGATGGGAGTCAGTAATGATGGATGTATCTCCATTACCCCTCCCTGATGGTCACAATGAGAAGAGGGCATGTCCTGGGCGATGGGGGTCAGTAATGATGGATGTATCTCCTGTACCCCCTCCCCGATGGTCACAATGAGAAGAGGGCATGTGCTGGGTGATGGGGGTCAGTAATGATGGATGTATCTCCATTACCCCCTCCCTGATGGTCACAATGAGAAGAGGACATGTCCTGGGCGATGGGGGTCAGTAATGATGGATGTATCTCCTGTACCCCCTCCCTGATGGTCACAATGAGAAGAGGACATGTCCTGGGCGATGGGGGTCAGTAATGATGGATGTATCTCCATTGCCCCTCCCTGATGGTCACAATGAGAAGAGGACATGTCCTAGGCGATGGGGGTCAGTAATGATGGATGTATCTCCTGTACCCACTCCCTGATGGTCACAATGAGAAGAGGGCATGTCCTGGGCGATGGGGGTCAGTAATGATGGATGTATCTCCATTGCCCCTCCCTGATGGTCACAATGAGAAGAGTGACGTCCTCGGTGATGGGGGTCAGTAATGATGGATGTTTCTCCATTACCCCCTCCCTGATGGTCACAATGAGAAGAGGGCATCTCCTGGGCGATGGGGGTCAGTAATGATGGATGTATCTCCATTACCCTCTCCCTGATGGTCACAATGAGAAGAGGACATGTCCTGGGTGATGGGGGTCAGTAATGATGGATGTATCTCCTGTACCCCTCCCTGATGGTCACAATGAGAAGAGGGCATGTCCTGGGCGATGGGGATCAGTAATGATGGATGTATCTCCTGTACCCCTCCCTGATGGTCACAATGAGAAGAGGGCATGTCCTGGGCGATGGGGGTCAGTAATGATGGATGTATCTCCTGTACCCCCTCCCCGATGGTCACAATGAGAAGAGGGCATGTGCTGGGTGATGGGGGTCAGTAATGATGGATGTATCTCCATTACCCCCTCCCTGATGGTCACAATGAGAAGAGGACATGTCCTGGGCGATGGGGGTCAGTAATGATGGATGTATCTCCTGTACCCCCTCCCTGATGGTCACAATGAGAAGAGGACATGTCCTGGGCGATGGGGGTCAGTAATGATGGATGTATCTCCATTGCCCCTCCCTGATGGTCACAATGAGAAGAGGACATGTCCTAGGCGATGGGGGTCAGTAATGATGGATGTATCTCCTGTACCCACTCCCTGATGGTCACAATGAGAAGAGGGCATGTCCTGGGCGATGGGGTCAGTAATGATGGATGTATCTCCATTGCCCCTCCCTGATGGTCACAATGAGAAGAGTGACGTCCTCGGTGATGGGGGTCAGTAATGATGGATGTTTCTCCATTACCCCCTCCCTGATGGTCACAATGAGAAGAGGACATGTCCTGGGTGATGGGGGTCAGTAATGATGGATGTATCTCCATTACCCCTCCCTGATGGTCACAATGAGAAGAGGGCATGTCCTGGGCGATGGGGATCAGTAATGATGGATGTATCTCCTGTACCCCTCCCTGATGGTCACAATGAGAAGAGGGCATGTCCTGGGCGATGGGGGTCAGTAATGATGGATGTATCTCCTGTACCCCTCCCTGATGGTCACAATGAGAAGAGGACATGTCCTGGGCGATGGGGGTCAGTAATGATGGATGTATCTCCATTACCCCCTCCCTGATGGTCACAATGGGAAGAGGGCATGTCCTGGGTGATGGGGGTCAGTAATGATGGATGTATCTCCATTACCCCCTCCCTGATGGTCACAATGGGAAGAGGACATGTCCTGGGTGAAGGGAGTCAGTAATGATGGATGTATCTCCATTACCCCTCCCTGATGGTCACAATGAGAAGAGGGCATGTCCTGGGTGATGGGGGTCAGTAATGATGGATGTATCTCCATTACCCCCTCCCTGATGGTCACAATGAGAAGAGGGCATCTCCTGGGCGATGGGGGTCAGTAATGATGGATGTATCTCCATTACCCCCTCACTGATGGTCACAATGAGAAGAGGACATGTCCTGGGTGATGGGGGTCAGTAATGATGGATGTATCTCCTGTACCCCTCCCTGATGGTCACAATGAGAAGAGGGCATGTCCTGGGCGATGGGGATCAGTAATGATGGATGTATCTCCTGCACCCCTCCCTGATGGTCACAATGAGAAGAGGGCATGTCCTGGGCGATGGGGGTCAGTAATGATGGATGTATCTCCTGTACCGCTCCCTGATGGTCAGAATGAGAAGAGGACATGTCCTGGGCGATGGGGGTCAGTAATGATGGATGTATCTCCATTACCCCCTCCCTGATGGTCACAATGGGAAGAGGGCATGTCCTGGGTGATGGGGGTCAGTAATGATGGATGTATCTCCATTACCCCCTCCCTGATGGTCACAATGGGAAGAGGACATGTCCTGGGTGAAGGGAGTCAGTAATGATGGATGTATCTCCATTACCCCTCCCTGATGGTCACAATGAGAAGAGGGCATGTCCTGGGTGATGGGGGTCAGTAATGATGGATGTATCTCCATTACCCCCTCCCTGATGGTCACAATGAGAAGAGGGCATCTCCTGGGCGATGGGGGTCAGTAATGATGGATGTATCTCCATTACCCTCTCCCTGATGGTCACAATGAGAAGAGGACATGTCCTGGGTGATGGGGGTCAGTAATGATGGATGTATCTCCTGTACCCCTCCCTGATGGTCACAATGAGAAGAGGGCATGTCCTGGGCGATGGGGATCAGTAATGATGGATGTATCTCCTGTACCCCTCCCTGATGGTCACAATGAGAAGAGGGCATGTCCTGGGCGATGGGGGTCAGTAATGATGGATGTATCTCCTGTACCCATCCCTGATGGTCACAATGAGAAGAGGGCATGTCCTGGGCGATGGGGATCAGTAATGATGGATGTATCTCCTGTACCCCTCCCTGATGGTCACAATGAGAAGAGGGCATGTCCTGGGCGATGGGGGTCAGTAATGATGGATGTATCTCCTGTACCCCTCCCTGATGGTCACAATGAGAAGAGGACATGTCCTGGGCGATGGGGGTCAGTAATGATGGATGTATCTCCTGTACCCCTCCCTGATGGTCACAATGAGAAGAGGACATTTCCTGGGCGATGGGAGTCAGTAATGATGGATGTATCTCCATTACCCCCTCCCTGATGGTCACAATGGGAAGAGGGCATGTCCTGGGTGATGGGGGTCAGTAATGATGGATGTATCTCCATTACCCCCTCCCTGATGGTCACAATGGGAAGAGGACATGTCCTGGGTGAAGGGAGTCAGTACTGATGGATGTATCTCCATTACTCCTCCCTGATGGTCACAATGAGAAGAGGACATGTCCTGGGCGATGGGGATCAGTAATGATGGATGTATCTCCTGTACCCCTCCCTGATGGTCACAATGAGAAGAGGGCATGTCCTGGGCGATGGGGATCAGTAATGATGGATGTATCTCCATTACCCCCTCCCTGATGGTCAAAATGAGAAGAGGACATGTCCTGGGCGATGGGGGTCAGTAATGATGGATGTATCTCCTGTACCCCCTCCCCGATGGTCACAATGAGAAGAGGACATGTCCTGGGCGATGGGGGTCAGTAATGATGGATGTATCTCCATTACCCCCTCCCTGATTGTCACAATGAGAAGAGGGCATGTCCTGGGCGATGGGGGTCAGTAATGATGGATGTATCTCCTGTACCCCCTCCCTGATGGTCACAATGAGAAGAGGGCATGTCCTGGGTGATGGGGGTCAGTAATGATGGATGTATCTCCATTACTCTCTCCCTGATGGTCACAATGAGAAGAGGACATGTCCTGGGTGATGGGGGTCAGTAATGATGGATGTATCTCCTGTACCCGCAACCTGATGGTCACAATGAGAAGAGGACATGTCCTGGGCGATGGGGGTCAGTAATGATGGATGTATCTCCTGTACCCCTCCCTGATGGTCACAATGAGAAGAGGACATGTCCTGGGCGATGGGGGTCAGTAATGATGGATGTATCTCCATTACCCCCTCCCTGATGGTCACAATGGGAAGAGGACATGTCCTGGGTGATGGGGGGTCAGTAATGATGGATGGATCTCCATTACCCTCACTGATGGTCACAATGAGAAGAGGGCATGTCCTGGGCGATGGGGATCAGTAACGATGGATGTATCTCCTGTACCCCTCCCTGATGGTCACAATGAGAAGAGGGCATGTCCTGGGTGATGGGGGTCAGTAATGATGGATGTATCTCCATTACTCTCTCCCTGATGGTCACAATGATAAGAGGACATGTCCTGGGTGATGGGGGTCAGTAATGATGGATGTATCTCCTGTACCCCCTCCCTGATGGTCACAATGAGAAGAGGACATGTCCTGGGCGATGGGGGTCAGTAATGATGGATGTATCTCCTGTACCCCTCCCTGATGGTCACAATGAGAAGAGGACATGTCCTGGGCGATGGGGGTCAGTAATGATGGATGTATCTCAATTACCCCCTCCCTGATGGTCACAATGGGAAGAGGGCATGTCCTGGGTGATGGGGGTCAGTAATGATGGATGTATCTCCATTACCCCCTCCCTGATGGTCACAATGGGAAGAGGACATGTCCTGGGTGATGGGAGTCAGTAATGATGGATGTATCTCCATTACCCCTCCCTGATGGTCACAATGAGAAGAGGGCATGTCCTGGGCGATGGGGGTCAGTAATGATGGATGTATCTCCTGTACCCCCTCCCCGATGGTCACAATGAGAAGAGGGCATGTGCTGGGTGATGGGGGTCAGTAATGATGGATGTATCTCCATTACCCCCTCCCTGATGGTCACAATGAGAAGAGGACATGTCCTGGGGGATGGGGGTCAGTAATGATGGATGTATCTCCTGTACCCCCTCCCTGATGGTCACAATGAGAAGAGGACATGTCCTGGGCGATGGGGGTCAGTAATGATGGATGTATCTCCATTGCCCCTCCCTGATGGTCACAATGAGAAGAGGACATGTCCTAGGCGATGGGGGTCAGTAATGATGGATGTATCTCCTGTACCCACTCCCTGATGGTCACAATGAGAAGAGGGCATGTCCTGGGCGATGGGGGTCAGTAATGATGGATGTATCTCCATTGCCCCTCCCTGATGGTCACAATGAGAAGAGTGACGTCCTCGGTGATGGGGGTCAGTAATGATGGATGTTTCTCCATTACCCCCTCCCTGATGGTCACAATGAGAAGAGGGCATCTCCTGGGCGATGGGGGTCAGTAATGATGGATGTATCTCCATTACCCTCTCCCTGATGGTCACAATGAGAAGAGGACATGTCCTGGGTGATGGGGGTCAGTAATGATGGATGTATCTCCTGTACCCCTCCCTGATGGTCACAATGAGAAGAGGGCATGTCCTGGGCGATGGGGATCAGTAATGATGGATGTATCTCCTGTACCCCTCCCTGATGGTCACAATGAGAAGAGGGCATGTCCTGGGCGATGTGGGTCAGTAATGATGGATGTATCTCCTGTACCCCTCCCTGATGGTCACAATGAGAAGAGGACATGTCCTGGGCGATGGGGGTCAGTAATGATGGATGTATCTCCATTACCCCCTCCCTGATGGTCACAATGGGAAGAGGGCATGTCCTGGGTGATGGGGGTCAGTAATGATGGATGTATCTCCATTACCCCCTCCCTGATGGTCACAATGGGAAGAGGACATGTCCTGGGTGAAGGGAGTCAGTAATGATGGATGTATCTCCATTACCCCTCCCTGATGGTCACAATGAGAAGAGGGCATGTCCTGGGTGATGGGGGTCAGTAATGATGGATGTATCTCCATTACCCCCTCCCTGATGGTCACAATGAGAAGAGGGCATCTCCTGGGCGATGGGGGTCAGTAATGATGGATGTATCTCCATTACCCTCTCCCTGATGGTCACAATGAGAAGAGGACATGTCCTGGGTGATGGGGGTCAGTAATGATGGATGTATCTCCTGTACCCCTCCCTGATGGTCACAATGAGAAGAGGGCATGTCCTGGGCGATGGGGATCAGTAATGATGGATGTATCTCCTGCACCCCTCCCTGATGGTCACAATGAGAAGAGGGCATGTCCTGGGCGATGGGGGTCAGTAATGATGGATGTATCTCCTGTACCCCTCCCTGATGGTCACAATGAGAAGAGGACATGTCCTGGGCGATGGGGGTCAGTAATGATGGATGTATCTCCATTACCCCCTCCCTGATGGTCACAATGGGAAGAGGGCATGTCCTGGGTGATGGGGGTCAGTAATGATGGATGTATCTCCATTACCCCCTCCCTGATGGTCACAATGGGAAGAGGACATGTCCTGGGTGAAGGGAGTCAGTAATGATGGATGTATCTCCATTACCCCTCCCTGATGGTCACAATGAGAAGAGGGCATGTCCTGGGTGATGGGGGTCAGTAATGATGGATGTATCTCCATTACCCCCTCCCTGATGGTCACAATGAGAAGAGGGCATCTCCTGGGCGATGGGGGTCAGTAATGATGGATGTATCTCCATTACCCTCTCCCTGATGGTCACAATGAGAAGAGGACATGTCCTGGGTGATGGGGGTCAGTAATGATGGATGTATCTCCTGTACCCCTCCCTGATGGTCACAATGAGAAGAGGGCATGTCCTGGGCGATGGGGATCAGTAATGATGGATGTATCTCCTGTACCCCTCCCTGATGGTCACAATGAGAAGAGGGCATGTCCTGGGCGATGGGGGTCAGTAATGATGGATGTATCTCCTGTACCCATCCCTGATGGTCACAATGAGAAGAGGGCATGTCCTGGGCGATGGGGATCAGTAATGATGGATGTATCTCCTGTACCCCTCCCTGATGGTCACAATGAGAAGAGGGCATGTCCTGGGCGATGGGGGTCAGTAATGATGGATGTATCTCCTGTACCCCTCCCTGATGGTCACAATGAGAAGAGGACATGTCCTGGGCGATGGGGGTCAGTAATGATGGATGTATCTCCTGTACCCCTCCCTGATGGTCACAATGAGAAGAGGACATTTCCTGGGCGATGGGAGTCAGTAATGATGGATGTATCTCCATTACCCCCTCCCTGATGGTCACAATGGGAAGAGGGCATGTCCTGGGTGATGGGGGTCAGTAATGATGGATGTATCTCCATTACCCCCTCCCTGATGGTCACAATGGGAAGAGGACATGTCCTGGGTGATGGGAGTCAGTACTGATGGATGTATCTCCATTACCCCTCCCTGATGGTCACAATGAGAAGAGGACATGTCCTGGGCGATGGGGATCAGTAATGATGGATGTATCTCCATTACCCCCTCCCTGATGGTCACAATGAGAAGAGGACATGTCCTGGGCGATGGGGGTCAGTAATGATGGATGTATCTCCTGTACCCCTCCCTGATGGTCACAATGAGAAGAGGGCATGTCCTGGGCGATGGGGATCAGTAATGATGGATGTATCTCCATTACCCCCTCCCTGATGGTCAAAATGAGAAGAGGACATGTCCTGGGCGATGGGGGTCAGTAATGATGGATGTATCTCCTGTACCCCCTCCCCGATGGTCACAATGAGAAGAGGACATGTCCTGGGCGATGGGGGTCAGTAATGATGGATGTATCTCCATTACCCCCTCCCTGATTGTCACAATGAGAAGAGGGCATGTCCTGGGCGATGGGGGTCAGTAATGATGGATGTATCTCCTGTACCCCCTCCCTGATGGTCACAATGAGAAGAGGGCATGTCCTGGGCGATGGGGGTCAGTAATGATGGATGTATCTCCATTGCCCCTCCCTGATGGTCACAATGAGAAGAGTGACGTCCTGGGTGATGGGGGTCAGTAATGATGGATGTTTCTCCATTACCCCCTCCCTGATGGTCACAATGAGAAGAGGGCATCTCCTGGGCGATGGGGGTCAGTAATGATGGATGTATCTCCATTACCCTCTCCCTGATGGTCACAATGAGAAGAGGACATGTCCTGGGTGATGGGGGTCAGTAATGATGGATGTATCTCCTGTACCCCTCCCTGATGGTCACAATGAGAAGAGGACATGTCCTGGGCAATGGGGGTCAGTAATGATGGATGTATCTCCATTACCCCTCCCTGATGGTCACAATGAGAAGAGGACATGTCCTTGGCGATGGGGGTCAGTAATGATGGATGTATCTCCTGTACCCCCTCCCCGATGGTCACAATGAGAAGAGGACATGTCCTGGGCGATGGGGGTCAGTACTGATGGATGTATCTCCTGTACCCCCTCCCTGATGGTCACAATGAGAAGAGGACATGTCCTGGGCGATGGGGTCAGTAATGATGGATGTATCTCCTGTACCCCCTCCCCGATGGTCACAATGAGAAGAGGACATGTCCTGGGCGATGGGGGTCAGTAATGATGGATGTATCTCCTGTACCCCCTCCCTGATGGTCACAATGAGAAGAGGACATGTCCTGGGCGATGGGGGTCAGTAATGATGGATGTATCTCCATTACCCCCTCCCTGATGGTCACAATGAGAAGAGGGCATGTCCTGGGCGATGGGGGTCAGTAATGATGGATGTATCTCCTGTACCCCCTCCCTGATGGTCACAATGAGAAGAGGGCATGTCCTGGGCGATGGGGGTCAGTAATGATGGATGTATCTCCATTGCCCCTCCCTGATGGTCACAATGAGAAGAGTGACGTCCTGGGTGATGGGGGTCAGTAATGATGGATGTTTCTCCATTACCCCCTCCCTGATGGTCACAATGAGAAGAGGGCATCTCCTGGGCGATGGGGGTCAGTAATGATGGATGTATCTCCATTTCCCTCTCCCTGATGGTCACAATGAGAAGAGGACATGTCCTGGGTGATGGGGGTCAGTAATGATGGATGTATCTCCTGTACCCCTCCCTGATGGTCACAATGAGAAGAGGACATGCCCTGGGCGATGGGGATCAGTAATGATGGATGTATCTCCTGTACCCCTCCCTGATGGTCACAATGAGAAGAGGACATGTCCTGGGCGATGGGGGTCAGTAATGATGGATGTATCTCCTGTACCCCCTCCCTGATGGTCACAATGAGAAGAGGACATGTCCTGGGCGATGGGGGTCAGTAATGATGGATGTATCTCCTGTACCCCTCCCTGATGGTCACAATGAGAAGAGGACATGTCCTGGGTGATGGGGGTCAGTAATGATGGATGTATCTCCATTACCCCCTCCCTGATGGTCACAATGAGAAGAGGACATGTCCTGGGCGATGGGGGTCAGTAATGATGGATGTATCTCCTGTACCCACTCCCTGATGGTCACAATGAGAAGAGGACATGTCCTGGGCGATGGGGGTCAGTAATGATGGATGTATCTCCTGTACCCCCTCCCTGATGGTCACAATGAGAAGAGGGCATGTCCTGGGCGATGGGGGTCAGTAATGATGGATGTATCTCCTGTACCCCTCCCTGATGGTCACAATGAGAAGAGGACATGTCCTGGGCGATGGGGGTCAGTAATGATGGATGTATCTCCATTAGCCCCTCCCTGATGGTCACAATGAGAAGAGGACATGTCCTGGGCGATGGGGGTCAGTAATGATGGATGTATCTCCTGTACCCCTCCCGGATAGTCACAATGAGAAGAGGACATGTCCTGGGCGATGGGGGTCAGTAATGATGGATGTATCTCCTGTACCCCTCCCTGATGGTCACAATGAGGAGAGGGCATGTCCTGGGCGATGGGGGTCAGTAATGATGGATGTATCTCCATTGCCCCTGCCTGATGGTCACAATGAGAAGAGGGCATGTCCTGGGCGATGGGGGTCAGTAATGATTCATGTATCTCCATTGCCCCTCCCTGATGGTCACAATGAGAAGAGGGCATGTCCTGGGCGATGGGGGTCAGTAATGATGGATGTATCTCCTGTACCCCTCCCGGTTAGTCACAATAAGAAGAGGGCATGTCCTGGGCGATGGGGGTCAGTAATGATGGATGTATCTCCTGTACCCCTCCCTGATGGTCACAATGAGAAGAGGACATGTCCTGGGCGATGGGGGTCAGTAATGATGGATGTATCTCCTGTACCCCTCCCTGATGGTCACAATGAGAAGAGGACATGTCCTGGGCGATGGGGGTCAGTAATGATGGATGTATCTCCTGTACCCCTCCCTGATGGTCACAATGAGAAGAGGGCATGTCCTGGGCGATGGGGGTCAGTAATGATGGATGTATCTCCTGTACCCCTCCCTGATGGTCACAATGAGAAGAGGACATGTCCTGGGCGATGGGGGTCAGTAATGATGGATGTATCTCCATTACCCCCTCCCTGATGGTCACAATGAGAAGAGGGCATGTCCTGTGCGATGGGGGTCAGTAATGATGGATGTATCTCCATTACCCCCTCCCTGATGGTCACAATGGGAAGAGGACATGTCCTGGGTGATGGGGGTCAGTAATGATGGATGTATCTCCATTACCCCTCCCTGATGGTCACAATGAGAAGAGGACATGTCCTGGGCGATGGGAGTCAGTAATGATGGATGTATCTCCTGTACCCCCTCCCTGATGGTCACAATGAGAAGAGGGCATGACCTGGGTGATGGGGGTCAGTAATGATGGATGTATCTCCTGTACCCCTCCCTGATGGTCACAATGAGAAGAGGACATTTCCTGGGCGATGGCAGTCAGTAATGATGGATGTATCTCCATTACCCCTCCCTGATGGTCACAATGAGAAGAGGGCATGTGCTGGGTGATGGGGGTCAGTAATGATGGATGTATCTCCATTACCCCCTCCCTGATGGTCACAATGAGAAGAGGACATGTCCTGGGCGATGGGGGTCAGTAATGATGGATGTATCTCCTGTACCCCCTCCCCGATGGTCACTATGAGAAGAGGGCATGTCCTGGGCGATGGGGGTCAGTAATGATGGATGTATCTCCATTACCCTCTCCCTGATGGTCACAATGAGAAGAGGGCATGTGCTGGGTGATGGGTGTCAGTAATGATGGATGTATCTCCATTACCCCCTCCCTGATGGTCACAATGAGAAGAGGACATGTCCTGGGCGATGGGGGTCAGTAATGATGGATGTATCTCCTGTACCCCCTCCCCGATGGTCACTATGAGAAGAGGACATGTCCTGGGCGATGGGGGTCAGTAATGATGGATGTATCTCCTGTACCCCTCCCTGATGGTCACAATGGGAAGAGGACATGTCCTGGGCGATGGGGGTCAGTAATGATGGATGTATCTCCTGTACCCCTCCCGGATAGTCACAATGAGAAGAGGACATGTCCAGGGCGATGGGGGTCAGTAATGATGGATGTATCTCCTGTACCCCCTCCCTGATGGTCACAATGAGAAGAGGGCATGTCCTGGGCGATGGGGGGTCGGTAATGATGGATGTATCTCCTGTACCCCCTCCCTGATGGTCACAATGAGAAGAGGACATGTCCTGGGTGATGGGGGTCAGTAATGATGGATGGATGTCCATTACCCCTCCCGATGGTCACAATGAGAAGAGGACATGTCCTGGGTGATGGGGGTCAGTAATGATGGATGGATGTCCATTACCCCTCCCGATGGTCACAATGAGAAGAGGACATGTCCTGGGCGATGGGAGTCAGTAATGATGGATGTATCTCCTGTACCCCTCCCTGATGGTCACAATGAGAAGAGGGCATGTCCTGGGCGATGGGGGTCAGTAATGATGGATGTATCTCCTGTACCCCTCCCTGATGGTCACAATGAGAAGAGGACATGTCCTGGGCGATGGGGGTCAGTAATGATGGATGTATCTCCTGTACCCCTCCCTGATGGTCACAATGAGAAGAGGACATGTCCTGGGCGATGGGGGTCAGTAATGATGGATGTATCTCCTGTACCCCTCCCTGATGGTCACAATGAGAAGAGGGCATGTCCTGGGCGATGGGGGTCAGTAATGATGGATGTATCTCCTGTACCCCTCCCTGATGGTCACAATGAGAAGCGGACATGTCCTGGGCGATGGGGGTCAGTAATGATGGATGTATCTCCATTACCCCCTCCCTGATGGTCACAATGAGAAGAGGGCATGTCCTGGGCGATGGGGGTCAGTAATGATGGATGTATCTCCATTACCCCCTCCCTGATGGTCACAATGGGAAGAGGACATGTCCTGGGTGATGGGGGTCAGTAATGATGGATGTATCTCCATTACCCCTCCCTGATGGTCACAATGAGAAGAGGACATGTCCTGGGCGATGGGAGTCAGTAATGATGGATGTATCTCCTGTACCCCCTCCCTGATGGTCACAATGAGAAGAGGGCATGTCCTGGGTGATGGGGGTCAGTAATGATGGATGTATCTCCTGTACCCCTCCCTGATGGTCACAATGAGAAGAGGACATGTCCTGGGCGATGGCAGTCAGTAATGATGGATGTATCTCCATTACCCCTCCCTGATGGTCACAATGAGAAGAGGGCATGTTCTGGGTGATGGGGGTCAGTAATGATGGATGTATCTCCATTACCCCCTCCCTGATGGTCACAATGAGAAGAGGACATGTCCTGGGCGATGGGGGTCAGTAATGATGGATGTATCTCCTGTACCCCCTCCCCGATGGTCACTATGAGAAGAGGGCATGTCCTGGGCGATGGGGGTCAGTAATGATGGATGTATCTCCATTACCCTCTCCCTGATGGTCACAATGAGAAGAGGCATGTGCTGGGTGATGGGGGTCAGTAATGATGGATGTATCTCCATTACCCCCTCCCTGATGGTCACAATGAGAAGAGGACATGTCCTGGGCGATGGGGGTCAGTAATGATGGATGTATCTCCTGTACCCCCTCCCCGATGGTCACTATGAGAAGAGGACATGTCCTGGGCGATGGGGGTCAGTAATGATGGATGTATCTCCTGTACCCCTCCCTGATGGTCACAATGGGAAGAGGACATGTCCTGGGCGATGGGGGTCAGTAATGATGGATGTATCTCCTGTACCCCTCCCGGATAGTCACAATGAGAAGAGGACATGTCCAGGGCGATGGGGGTCAGTAATGATGGATGTATCTCCTGTACCCCCTCCCTGATGGTCACAATGAGAAGAGGGCATGTCCTGGGCGATGGGGGTCAGTAATGATGGATGTATCTCCATTACCCCCTCCCTGATGGTCACAATGAGAAGAGGGCATGTCCTGGGCGATGGGGGTCAGTAATGATGGATGTATCTCCTGTACCCCCTCCCTGATGGTCACAATGAGAAGAGGGCATGTCCTGGGCGATGGGGGTCAGTAATGATGGATGTATCTCCATTGCCCCTCCCTGATGGTCACAATGAGAAGAGTGACGTCCTGGGTGATGGGGGTCAGTAATGATGGATGTTTCTCCATTACCCCCTCCCTGATGGTCACAATGAGAAGAGGGCATCTCCTGGGCGATGGGGGTCAGTAATGATGGATGTATCTCCATTTCCCTCTCCCTGATGGTCACAATGAGAAGAGGACATGTCCTGGGTGATGGGGGTCAGTAATGATGGATGTATCTCCTGTACCCCTCCCTGATGGTCACAATGAGAAGAGGACATGCCCTGGGCGATGGGGATCAGTAATGATGGATGTATCTCCTGTACCCCTCCCTGATGGTCACAATGAGAAGAGGACATGTCCTGGGCGATGGGGGTCAGTAATGATGGATGTATCTCCTGTACCCCCTCCCTGATGGTCACAATGAGAAGAGGACATGTCCTGGGCGATGGGGGTCAGTAATGATGGATGTATCTCCTGTACCCCTCCCTGATGGTCACAATGAGAAGAGGACATGTCCTGGGTGATGGGGGTCAGTAATGATGGATGTATCTCCATTACCCCCTCCCTGATGGTCACAATGAGAAGAGGACATGTCCTGGGCGATGGGGGTCAGTAATGATGGATGTATCTCCTGTACCCACTCCCTGATGGTCACAATGAGAAGAGGACATGTCCTGGGCGATGGGGGTCAGTAATGATGGATGTATCTCCTGTACCCCCTCCCTGATGGTCACAATGAGAAGAGGGCATGTCCTGGGCGATGGGGGTCAGTAATGATGGATGTATCTCCTGTACCCCTCCCTGATGGTCACAATGAGAAGAGGACATGTCCTGGGCGATGGGGGTCAGTAATGATGGATGTATCTCCATTACCCCCTCCCTGATGGTCACAATGAGAAGAGGACATGTCCTGGGCGATGGGGGTCAGTAATGATGGATGTATCTCCTGTACCCCTCCCGGATAGTCACAATGAGAAGAGGACATGTCCTGGGCGATGGGGGTCAGTAATGATGGATGTATCTCCTGTACCCCTCCCTGATGGTCACAATGAGGAGAGGGCATGTCCTGGGCGATGGGGGTCAGTAATGATGGATGTATCTCCATTGCCCCTCCCTGATGGTCACAATGAGAAGAGGGCATGTCCTGGGCGATGGGGGTCAGTAATGATTCATGTATCTCCATTGCCCCTCCCTGATGGTCACAATGAGAAGAGGGCATGTCCTGGGCGATGGGGGTCAGTAATGATGGATGTATCTCCTGTACCCCTCCCGGTTAGTCACAATAAGAAGAGGGCATGTCCTGGGCGATGGGGGTCAGTAATGATGGATGTATCTCCTGTACCCCTCCCTGATGGTCACAATGAGAAGAGGACATGTCCTGGGCGATGGGGGTCAGTAATGATGGATGTATCTCCTGTACCCCTCCCTGATGGTCACAATGAGAAGAGGACATGTCCTGGGCGATGGGGGTCAGTAATGATGGATGTATCTCCTGTACCCCTCCCTGATGGTCACAATGAGAAGAGGGCATGTCCTGGGCGATGGGGGTCAGTAATGATGGATGTATCTCCTGTACCCCTCCCTGATGGTCACAATGAGAAGAGGACATGTCCTGGGCGATGGGGGTCAGTAATGATGGATGTATCTCCATTACCCCCTCCCTGATGGTCACAATGAGAAGAGGGCATGTCCTGGGCGATGGGGGTCAGTAATGATGGATGTATCTCCATTACCCCCTCCCTGATGGTCACAATGGGAAGAGGACATGTCCTGGGTGATGGGGGTCAGTAATGATGGATGTATCTCCATTACCCCTCCCTGATGGTCACAATGAGAAGAGGACATGTCCTGGGCGATGGGAGTCAGTAATGATGGATGTATCTCCTGTACCCCCTCCCTGATGGTCACAATGAGAAGAGGGCATGACCTGGGTGATGGGGGTCAGTAATGATGGATGTATCTCCTGTACCCCTCCCTGATGGTCACAATGAGAAGAGGACATTTCCTGGGCGATGGCAGTCAGTAATGATGGATGTATCTCCATTACCCCTCCCTGATGGTCACAATGAGAAGAGGGCATGTGCTGGGTGATGGGGGTCAGTAATGATGGATGTATCTCCATTACCCCCTCCCTGATGGTCACAATGAGAAGAGGACATGTCCTGGGCGATGGGGGTCAGTAATGATGGATGTATCTCCTGTACCCCCTCCCCGATGGTCACTATGAGAAGAGGGCATGTCCTGGGCGATGGGGGTCAGTAATGATGGATGTATCTCCATTACCCTCTCCCTGATGGTCACAATGAGAAGAGGGCATGTGCTGGGTGATGGGGGTCAGTAATGATGGATGTATCTCCATTACCCCCTCCCTGATGGTCACAATGAGAAGAGGACATGTCCTGGGCGATGGGGGTCAGTAATGATGGATGTATCTCCTGTACCCCCTCCCCGATGGTCACTATGAGAAGAGGACATGTCCTGGGCGATGGGGGTCAGTAATGATGGATGTATCTCCTGTACCCCTCCCTGATGGTCACAATGGGAAGAGGACATGTCCTGGGCGATGGGGGTCAGTAATGATGGATGTATCTCCTGTACCCCTCCCGGATAGTCACAATGAGAAGAGGACATGTCCAGGGCGATGGGGGTCAGTAATGATGGATGTATCTCCTGTACCCCCTCCCTGATGGTCACAATGAGAAGAGGGCTTGTCCTGGGCGATGGGGGGTCGGTAATGATGGATGTATCTCCTGTACCCCCTCCCTGATGGTCACAATGAGAAGAGGACATGTCCTGGGTGATGGGGGTCAGTAATGATGGATGGATGTCCATTACCCCTCCCGATGGTCACAATGAGAAGAGGACATGTCCTGGGTGATGGGGGTCAGTAATGATGGATGGATGTCCATTACCCCTCCCGATGGTCACAATGAGAAGAGGACATGTCCTGGGCGATGGGAGTCAGTAATGATGGATGTATCTCCTGTACCCCTCCCTGATGGTCACAATGAGAAGAGGGCATGTCCTGGGCGATGGGGGTCAGTAATGATGGATGTATCTCCTGTACCCCTCCCTGATGGTCACAATGAGAAGAGGACATGTCCTGGGCGATGGGGGTCAGTAATGATGGATGTATCTCCTGTACCCCTCCCTGATGGTCACAATGAGAAGAGGACATGTCCTGGGCGATGGGGGTCAGTAATGATGGATGTATCTCCTGTACCCCTCCCTGATGGTCACAATGAGAAGAGGGCATGTCCTGGGCGATGGGGGTCAGTAATGATGGATGTATCTCCTGTACCCCTCCCTGATGGTCACAATGAGAAGCGGACATGTCCTGGGCGATGGGGGTCAGTAATGATGGATGTATCTCCATTACCCCCTCCCTGATGGTCACAATGAGAAGAGGGCATGTCCTGGGCGATGGGGGTCAGTAATGATGGATGTATCTCCATTACCCCCTCCCTGATGGTCACAATGGGAAGAGGACATGTCCTGGGTGATGGGGGTCAGTAATGATGGATGTATCTCCATTACCCCTCCCTGATGGTCACAATGAGAAGAGGACATGTCCTGGGCGATGGGAGTCAGTAATGATGGATGTATCTCCTGTACCCCCTCCCTGATGGTCACAATGAGAAGAGGGCATGTCCTGGGTGATGGGGGTCAGTAATGATGGATGTATCTCCTGTACCCCTCCCTGATGGTCACAATGAGAAGAGGACATGTCCTGGGCGATGGCAGTCAGTAATGATGGATGTATCTCCATTACCCCTCCCTGATGGTCACAATGAGAAGAGGGCATGTGCTGGGTGATGGGGGTCAGTAATGATGGATGTATCTCCATTACCCCCTCCCTGATGGTCACAATGAGAAGAGGACATGTCCTGGGCGATGGGGGTCAGTAATGATGGATGTATCTCCTGTACCCCCTCCCCGATGGTCACTATGAGAAGAGGGCATGTCCTGGGCGATGGGGGTCAGTAATGATGGATGTATCTCCATTACCCTCTCCCTGATGGTCACAATGAGAAGAGGCATGTGCTGGGTGATGGGGGTCAGTAATGATGGATGTATCTCCATTACCCCCTCCCTGATGGTCACAATGAGAAGAGGACATGTCCTGGGCGATGGGGGTCAGTAATGATGGATGTATCTCCTGTACCCCCTCCCCGATGGTCACTATGAGAAGAGGACATGTCCTGGGCGATGGGGGTCAGTAATGATGGATGTATCTCCTGTACCCCTCCCTGATGGTCACAATGGGAAGAGGACATGTCCTGGGCGATGGGGGTCAGTAATGATGGATGTATCTCCTGTACCCCTCCCGGATAGTCACAATGAGAAGAGGACATGTCCAGGGCGATGGGGGTCAGTAATGATGGATGTATCTCCTGTACCCCCTCCCTGATGGTCACAATGAGAAGAGGGCATGTCCTGGGCGATGGGGGGTCGGTAATGATGGATGTATCTCCTGTACCCCCTCCCTGATGGTCACAATGAGAAGAGGACATGTCCTGGGTGATGGGGGTCAGTAATGATGGATGGATGTCCATTACCCCTCCCGATGGTCACAATGAGAAGAGGACATGTCCTGGGTGATGGGGGTCAGTAATGATGGATGGATGTCCATTACCCCTCCCGATGGTCACAATGAGAAGAGGACATGTCCTGGGCGATGGGAGTCAGTAATGATGGATGTATCTCCTGTACCCCTCCCTGATGGTCACAATGAGAAGAGGACATGTCCTGGGCGATGGGAGTCAGTAATGATGGATGTATCTCCTGTACCCCTCCCTGATGGTCACAATGAGAAGAGGACATGTCCTGGGCGATGGGGGTCAGTAATGATGGATGTATCTCCTGTACCCCTCACTGATGGTCACAATGAGAACAGGACATGTCCTGGGCGATGGGAGTCAGTAATGATGGATGTATCTCCATTACCCCCTCCCTGATGGTCACAATGAGAAGAGGGCATGTCCTGGGCGGTGGGGGTCAGAAATGATGGATGTATCTCCATTGCCCCTCCCTGATGGTCACAATGAGAAGAGGGCATGTCCTGGGCGATGGGGGTCAGTAATGATGGATGTATCTCCATTGCCCCTCCCTGATGGTCACAATGAGAAGAGGGTATGTCCTGGGCGATGGGGGTCAGTAATGATGGATGTATCTCCTGTACCCCTCCCGGATAGTCACAATGAGAAGAGGGCATGTCCTGGGCGATGGGGGTCAGTAATGATGGATGTATCTCCTGTACCCCTCCCTGATGGTCACAATGAGAAGAGGGCATGTACTGGGCGATGGGGGTCAGTAATGATGGATGTATCTCCATTACCCCTCCCTGATGGTCACAATGAGAAGAGGACATGTCCTGGGCGATGGGGGTCAGTAATGATGGATGTATCTCCATTACCCTGTCCCTGATGGTCACAATGGGAAGAGGACATGTCCTGGGAGATGGGGGGTCAGTAATGATGGATGTATCTCCATTACCCTCACTGATGGTCACAATGAGAAGAGGGCATGTCCTGGGCGATGGGGATCAGTAATGATGGATGTATCTCCTGTACCCCTCCCTGATGGTCACAATGAGAAGAGGGCATGTCCTGGGTGATGGGGGTCAGTAATGATGGATGTATCTCCATTACTCTCTCCCTGATGGTCACAATTAGAAGAGGACATGTCCTGGGTGATGGGGGTCAGTAATGATGGATGTATCTCCTGTACCCGCTCCCTGATGGTCACAATGAGAAGAGGACATGTCCTGGGCGATGGGGGTCAGTAATGATGGATGTATCTCCTGTACCCCTCCCTGATGGTCACAATGAGAAGAGGACATGTCCTGGGCGATGGGGGTCAGTAATGATGGATGTATCTCCATTACCCCCTCCCTGATGGTCACAATGGGAAGAGGACATGTCCTGGGTGATGGGGGGTCAGTAATGATGGATGGATCTCCATTACCCTCACTGATGGTCACAATGAGAAGAGGGCATGTCCTGGGCGATGGGGATCAGTAATGATGGATGTATCTCCTGTACCCCTCCCTGATGGTCACAATGAGAAGAGGGCATGTCCTGGGTGATGGGGGTCAGTAATGCTGGATGTATCTCCTGTACCCCTCCCTGATGGTCACAATGAGAAGAGGACATGTCCTGGGCGATGGGGGTCAGTAATGATGGATGTATCTCCATTACCCCCTCCCTGATGGTCACAATGGGAAGAGGGCATGTCCTGGGTGATGGGGGTCAGTAATGATGGATGTATCTCCATTACCCCCTCCCTGATGGTCACAATGGGAAGAGGACATGTCCTGGGTGATGGGAGTCAGTAATGATGGATGTATCTCCATTACCCCTCCCTGATGGTCACAATGAGAAGAGGGCATGTCCTGGGCGATGGGGGTCAGTAATGATGGATGTATCTCCTGTACCCCCTCCCCGATGGTCACAATGAGAAGAGGGCATGTGCTGGGTGATGGGGGTCAGTAATGATGGATGTATCTCCATTACCCCCTCCCTGATGGTCACAATGAGAAGAGGACATGTCCTGGGCGATGGGGGTCAGTAATGATGGATGTATCTCCTGTACCCCCTCCCTGATGGTCACAATGAGAAGAGGACATGTCCTGGGCGATGGGGGTCAGTAATGATGGATGTATCTCCATTGCCCCTCCCTGATGGTCACAATGAGAAGAGGACATGTCCTGGGCGATGGGGGTCAGTAATGATGGATGTATCTCCTGTACCCACTCCCTGATGGTCACAATGAGAAGAGGGCATGTCCTGGGCGATGGGGGTCAGTAATGATGGATGTATCTCCTGTACCCCCTCCCTGATGGTCACAATGAGAAGAGTGACGTCCTCGGTGATGGGGGTCAGTAATGATGGATGTTTCTCCATTACCCCCTCCCTGATGGTCACAATGAGAAGAGGGCATCTCCTGGGCGATGGGGGTCAGTAATGATGGATGTATCTCCATTACCCTCTCCCTGATGGTCACAATGAGAAGAGGACATGTCCTGGGTGATGGGGGTCAGTAATGATGGATGTATCTCCTGTACCCCTCCCTGATGGTCACAATGAGAAGAGGGCATGTCCTGGGCGATGGGGATCAGTAATGATGGATGTATCTCCTGTACCCCTCCCTGATGGTCACAATGAGAAGAGGGCATGTCCTGGGCGATGGGGGTCAGTAATGATGGATGTATCTCCTGTACCCCTCCCTGATGGTCACAATGAGAAGAGGACATGTCCTGGGCGATGGGGGTCAGTAATGATGGATGTATCTCCATTACCCCCTCCCTGATGGTCACAATGGGAAGAGGGCATGTCCTGGGTGATGGGGGTCAGTAATGATGGATGTATCTCCATTACCCCCTCCCTGATGGTCACAATGGGAAGAGGACATGTCCTGGGTGAAGGGAGTCAGTAATGATGGATGTATCTCCATTACCCCTCCCTGATGGTCACAATGAGAAGAGGGCATGTCCTGGGTGATGGGGGTCAGTAATGATGGATGTATCTCCATTACCCCCTCCCTGATGGTCACAATGAGAAGAGGGCATCTCCTGGGCGATGGGGGTCAGTAATGATGGATGTATCTCCATTACCCTCTCCCTGATGGTCACAATGAGAAGAGGGCATGTCCTGGGTGATGGGGATCAGTAATGATGGATGTATCTCCTGTACCCCTCCCTGATGGTCACAATGAGAAGAGGGCATGTCCTGGGCGATGGGGGTCAGTAATGATGGATGTATCTCCTGTACCCCTCCCTGATGGTCACAATGAGAAGAGGACATGTCCTGGGCGATGGGGGTCAGTAATGATGGATGTATCTCCTGTACCCCTCCCTGATGGTCACAATGAGAAGAGGACATGTCCTGGGCGATGGGAGTCAGTAATGATGGATGTATCTCCATTACCCCCTCCCTGATGGTCACAATGGGAAGAGGGCATGTCCTGGGTGATGGGGGTCAGTAATGATGGATGTATCTCCATTACCCCCTCCCTGATGGTCACAATGGGAAGAGGACATGTCCTGGGTGAAGGGAGTCAGTACTGATGGATGTATCTCCATTACCCCTCCCTGATGGTCACAATGAGAAGAGGACATGTCCTGGGCGATGGGGATCAGTAATGATGGATGTATCTCCATTACCCCCTCCCTGATGGTCACAATGAGAAGAGGACATGTCCTGGGCGATGGGGGTCAGTAATGATGGATGTATCTCCTGTACCCCCTCCCTGATGGTCACAATGAGAAGAGGGCATCTCCTGGGCGATGGGGGTCAGTAATGATGGATGTATCTCCATTACCCTCTCCCTGATGGTCACAATGAGAAGAGGACATGTCCTGGGTGATGGGGGTCAGTAATGATGGATGTATCTCCTGTACCCCTCCCTGATGGTCACAATGAGAAGAGGACATGTCCTGGGCAATGGGGGTCAGTAATGATGGATGTATCTCCATTACCCCTCCCTGATGGTCACAATGAGAAGAGGACATGTCCTGGGCGATGGGGGTCAGTAATGATGGATGTATCTCCTGTACCCCCTCCCCGATGGTCACAATGAGAAGAGGACATGTCCTGGGCGATGGGGGTCAGTACTGATGGATGTATCTCCTGTACCCCCTCCCTGATGGTCACAATGAGAAGAGGACATGTCCTGGGCGATGGGGTCAGTGATGATGGATGTATCTCCTGTACCCCCTCCCCGATGGTCACAATGAGAAGAGGACATGTCCTGGGCGATGGGGGTCAGTAATGATGGATGTATCTCCTGTACCCCCTCCCTGATGGTCACAATGAGAAGAGGACATGTCCTGGGCGATGGGGGTCAGTAATGATGGATGTATCTCCATTACCCCCTCCCTGATGGTCACAATGAGAAGAGGGCATGTCCTGGGCGATGGGGGTCAGTAATGATGGATGTATCTCCTGTACCCCCTCCCTGATGGTCACAATGAGAAGAGGGCATGTCCTGGGCGATGGGGGTCAGTAATGATGGATGTATCTCCATTGCCCCTCCCTGATGGTCACAATGAGAAGAGTGATGTCCTGGGTGATGGGGGTCAGTAATGATGGATGTTTCTCCATTACCCCCTCCCTGATGGTCACAATGAGAAGAGGGCATCTCCTGGGCGATGGGGGTCAGTAATGATGGATGTATCTCCATTTCCCTCTCCCTGATGGTCACAATGAGAAGAGGACATGTCCTGGGTGATGGGGGTCAGTAATTATGGATGTATCTCCTGTACCCCTCCCTGATGGTCACAATGAGAAGAGGACATGTCCTGGGCGATGGGGATCAGTAATGATGGATGTATCTCCTGTACCCCTCCCTGATGGTCACAATGAGAAGAGGACATGTCCTGGGCGATGGGGGTCAGTAATGATGGATGGATGTCCATTACCCCTCCCGATGGTCACAATGAGAAGAGGACATGTCCTGGGTGATGGGGGTCAGTAATGATGGATGGATGTCCATTACCCCTCCCGATGGTCACAATGAGAAGAGGACATGTCCTGGGTGATGGGGGTCAGTAATGATGGATGGATGTCCATTACCCCTCCCGATGTTCACAATGAGAAGAGGACATGTCCTGGGCGATGGGAGTCAGTAATGATGGATGTATCTCCTGTACCCCTCCCTGATGGTCACAATGAGAAGAGGACATGTCCTGGGCGATGGGGGTCAGTAATGATGGATGTATCTCCTGTACCCCTCCCTGATGGTCACAATGAGAACAGGACATGTCCTGGGCGATGGGAGTCAGTAATGATGGATGTATCTCCATTACCCCCTCCCTGATGGTCACAATGAGAAGAGGGCATGTCCTGGGCGGTGGGGGTCAGAAATGATGGATGTATCTCCATTGCCCCTCCCTGATGGTCACAATGAGAAGAGGGCATGTCTTGGGCGATGGGGGTCAGTAATGATGGATGTATCTCCATTGCCCCTCCCTGATGGTCACAATGAGAAGAGGGTATGTCCTGGGCGATGGGGGTCAGTAATGATGGATGTATCTCCTGTACCCCTCCCGGATAGTCACAATGAGAAGAGGGCATGTCCTGGGCGATGGGAGTCAGTAATGATGGATGTATCTCCATTACCCCCTCCCTGATGGTCACAATGGGAAGAGGACATGTCCTGGGTGATGGGGGTCAGTAATGATGGATGTATCTCCATTACCCCTCCCTGATGGTCACAATGAGAAGAGGACATGTCCTGGGCGATGGGAGTCAGTAATGATGGATGTATCTCCTGTACCCCCTCCCTGATGGTCACAATGAGAAGAGGGCATGTCCTGGGTGATGGGGGTCAGTAATGATGGATGTATCTCCTGTACCCCTCCCTGATGGTCACAATGAGAAGAGGACATGTCCTGGGCGATGGCAGTCAGTAATGATGGATGTATCTCCATTACCCCTCCCTGATGGTCACAATGAGAAGAGGGCATGTGCTGGGTGATGGGGGTCAGTAATGATGGATGTATCTCCATTACCCCCTCCCTGATGGTCACAATGAGAAGAGGACATGTCCTGGGCGATGGGGGTCAGTAATGATGGATGTATCTCCTGTACCCCCTCCCCGATGGTCACTATGAGAAGAGGGCATGTCCTGGGCGATGGGGGTCAGTAATGATGGATGTATCTCCATTACCCTCTCCCTGATGGTCACAATGAGAAGAGGCATGTGCTGGGTGATGGGGGTCAGTAATGATGGATGTATCTCCATTACCCCCTCCCTGATGGTCACAATGAGAAGAGGACATGTCCTGGGCGATGGGGGTCAGTAATGATGGATGTATCTCCTGTACCCCCTCCCCGATGGTCACTATGAGAAGAGGACATGTCCTGGGCGATGGGGGTCAGTAATGATGGATGTATCTCCTGTACCCCTCCCTGATGGTCACAATGGGAAGAGGACATGTCCTGGGCGATGGGGGTCAGTAATGATGGATGTATCTCCTGTACCCCTCCCGGATAGTCACAATGAGAAGAGGACATGTCCAGGGCGATGGGGGTCAGTAATGATGGATGTATCTCCTGTACCCCCTCCCTGATGGTCACAATGTGAAGAGGGCATGTCCTGGGCGATGGGGGGTCGGTAATGATGGATGTATCTCCTGTACCCCCTCCCTGATGGTCACAATGAGAAGAGGACATGTCCTGGGTGATGGGGGTCAGTAATGATGGATGGATGTCCATTACCCCTCCCGATGGTCACAATGAGAAGAGGACATGTCCTGGGTGATGGGGGTCAGTAATGATGGATGGATGTCCATTACCCCTCCCGATGGTCACAATGAGAAGAGGACATGTCCTGGGCGATGGGAGTCAGTAATGATGGATGTATCTCCTGTACCCCTCCCTGATGGTCACAATGAGAAGAGGACATGTCCTGGGCGATGGGAGTCAGTAATGATGGATGTATCTCCTGTACCCCTCCCTGATGGTCACAATGAGAAGAGGACATGTCCTGGGCGATGGGGGTCAGTAATGATGGATGTATCTCCTGTACCCCTCCCTGATGGTCACAATGAGAACAGGACATGTCCTGGGCGATGGGAGTCAGTAATGATGGATGTATCTCCATTACCCCCTCCCTGATGGTCACAATGAGAAGAGGGCATGTCCTGGGCGGTGGGGGTCAGAAATGATGGATGTATCTCCATTGCCCCTCCCTGATGGTCACAATGAGAAGAGGGCATCTCCTGGGCGATGGGGGTCAGTAATGATGGATGTATCTCCATTGCCCCTCCCTGATGGTCACAATGAGAAGAGGGTATGTCCTGGGCGATGGGGGTCAGTAATGATGGATGTATCTCCTGTACCCCTCCCGGATAGTCACAATGAGAAGAGGGCATGTCCTGGGCGATGGGGGTCAGTAATGATGGATGTATCTCCTGTACCCCTCCCTGATGGTCACAATGAGAAGAGGGCATGTACTGGGCGATGGGGGTCAGTAATGATGGATGTATCTCCTGTACCCCTCCCTGATGGTCACAATGAGAAGAGGACATGTCCTGGGCGATGGGGGTCAGTAATGATGGATGTATCTCCATTACCCTGTCCCTGATGGTCACAATGGGAAGAGGACATGTCCTGGGAGATGGGGGGTCAGTAATGATGGATGTATCTCCATTACCCTCACTGATGGTCACAATGAGAAGAGGGCATGTCCTGGGCGATGGGGATCAGTAATGATGGATGTATCTTCTGTACCCCTCCCTGATGGTCACAATGAGAAGAGGGCATGTCCTGGGTGATGGGGGTCAGTAATGATGGATGTATCTCCATTACTCTCTCCCTGATGGTCACAATGAGAAGAGGACATGTCCTGGGTGATGGGGGTCAGTAATGATGGATGTATCTCCTGTACCCGCTCCCTGATGGTCACAATGAGAAGAGGACATGTCCTGGGCGATGGGGGTCAGTAATGATGGATGTATCTCCTGTACCCCTCCCTGATGGTCACAATGAGAAGAGGACATGTCCTGGGCGATGGGGGTCAGTAATGATGGATGTATCTCCATTACCCCCTCCCTGATGGTCACAATGGGAAGAGGACATGTCCTGGGTGATGGGGGGTCAGTAATGATGGATGGATCTCCATTACCCTCACTGATGGTCACAATGAGAAGAGGGCATGTCCTGGGCGATGGGGATCAGTAATGATGGATGTATCTCCTGTACCCCTCCCTGATGGTCACAATGAGAAGAGGGCATGTCCTGGGTGATGGGGGTCAGTAATGATGGATGTATCTCCATTACTCTCTCCCTGATGGTCACAATGATAAGAGGACATGTCCTGGGTGATGGGGGTCAGTAATGATGGATGTATCTCCTGTACCCCCTCCCTGATGGTCACAATGAGAAGAGGACATGTCCTGGGCGATGGGGGTCAGTAATGATGGATGTATCTCCTGTACCCCTCCCTGATGGTCACAATGAGAAGAGGACATGTCCTGGGCGATGGGGGTCAGTAATGATGGATGTATCTCCATTACCCCCTCCCTGATGGTCACAATGGGAAGAGGGAATGTCCTGGGTGATGGGGGTCAGTAATGATGGATGTATCTCCATTACCCCCTCCCTGATGGTCACAATGGGAAGAGGACATGTCCTGGGTGATGGGAGTCAGTAATGATGGATGTATCTCCATTACCCCTCCCTGATGGTCACAATGAGAAGAGGGCATGTCCTGGGCGATGGGGGTCAGTAATGATGGATGTATCTCCTGTACCCCCTCCCCGATGGTCACAATGAGAAGAGGGCCTGTGCTGGGTGATGGGGGTCAGTAATGATGGATGTATCTCCATTACCCCCTCCCTGATGGTCACAATGAGAAGAGGACATGTCCTGGGCGATGGGGGTCAGTAATGATGGATGTATCTCCTGTACCCCCTCCCTGATGGTCACAATGAGAAGAGGACATGTCCTGGGCGATGGGGGTCAGTAATGATGGATGTATCTCCATTGCCCCTCCCTGATGGTCACAATGAGAAGAGGACATGTCCTGGGCGATGGGGGTCAGTAATGATGGATGTATCTCCTGTACCCACTCCCTGATGGTCACAATGAGAAGAGGGCATGTCCTGGGCGATGGGGGTCAGTAATGATGGATGTATCTCCTGTACCCCCTCCCTGATGGTCACAATGAGAAGAGTGACGTCCTCGGTGATGGGGGTCAGTAATGATGGATGTTTCTCCATTACCCCCTCCCTGATGGTCACAATGAGAAGAGGGCATCTCCTGGGCGATGGGGGTCAGTAATGATGGATGTATCTCCATTACCCTCTCCCTGATGGTCACAATGAGAAGAGGACATGTCCTGGGTGATGGGGGTCAGTAATGATGGATGTATCTCCTGTACCCCTCCCTGATGGTCACAATGAGAAGAGGGCATGTCCTGGGCGATGGGGATCAGTAATGATGGATGTATCTCCTGTACCCCTCCCTGATGGTCACAATGAGAAGAGGGCATGTCCTGGGCGATGGGGGTCAGTAATGATGGATGTATCTCCTGTACCCCTCCCTGATGGTCACAATGAGAAGAGGACATGTCCTGGGCGATGGGGGTCAGTAATGATGGATGTATCTCCATTACCCCCTCCCTGATGGTCACAATGGGAAGAGGGCATGTCCTGGGTGATGGGGGTCAGTAATGATGGATGTATCTCCATTACCCCCTCCCTGATGGTCACAATGGGAAGAGGACATGTCCTGGGTGAAGGGAGTCAGTAATGATGGATGTATCTCCATTACCCCTCCCTGATGGTCACAATGAGAAGAGGGCATGTCCTGGGTGATGGGGGTCAGTAATGATGGATGTATCTCCATTACCCCCTCCCTGATGGTCACAATGAGAAGAGGGCATCTCCTGGGCGATGGGGGTCAGTAATGATGGATGTATCTCCATTACCCTCTCCCTGATGGTCACAATGAGAAGAGGGAATGTCCTGGGTGATGGGGATCAGTAATGATGGATGTATCTCCTGTACCCCTCCCTGATGGTCACAATGAGAAGAGGGCATGTCCTGGGCGATGGGGGTCAGTAATGATGGATGTATCTCCTGTACCCCTCCCTGATGGTCACAATGAGAAGAGGACATGTCCTGGGCGATGGGGGTCAGTAATGATGGATGTATCTCCTGTACCCCTCCCTGATGGTCACAATGAGAAGAGGACATGTCCTGGGCGATGGGAGTCAGTAATGATGGATGTATCTCCATTACCCCCTCCCTGATGGTCACAATGGGAAGAGGGCATGTCCTGGGTGATGGGGGTCAGTAATGATGGATGTATCTCCATTACCCCCTCCCTGATGGTCACAATGGGAAGAGGACATGTCCTGGGTGAAGGGAGTCAGTACTGGTGGATGTATCTCCATTACCCCTCCCTGATGGTCACAATGAGAAGAGGACATGTCCTGGGCGATGGGGATCAGTAATGATGGATGTATCTCCATTACCCCCTCCCTGATGGTCACAATGAGAAGAGGACATGTCCTGGGCGATGGGGGTCAGTAATGATGGATGTATCTCCTGTACCCCCTCCCTGATGGTCACAATGAGAAGAGGGCATCTCCTGGGCGATGGGGGTCAGTAATGATGGATGTATCTCCATTACCCTCTCCCTGATGGTCACAATGAGAAGAGGACATGTCCTGGGTGATGGGGGTCAGTAATGATGGATGTATCTCCTGTACCCCTCCCTGATGGTCACAATGAGAAGAGGACATGTCCTGGGCAATGGGGGTCAGTAATGATGGATGTATCTCCATTACCCCTCCCTGATGGTCACAATGAGAAGAGGACATGTCCTGGGCGATGGGGGTCAGTAATGATGGATGTATCTCCTGTACCCCCTCCCCGATGGTCACAATGAGAAGAGGACATGTCCTGGGCGATGGGGGTCAGTACTGATGGATGTATCTCCTGTACCCCCTCCCTGATGGTCACAATGAGAAGAGGACATGTCCTGGGCGATGGGGTCAGTGATGATGGATGTATCTCCTGTACCCCCTCCCCGATGGTCACAATGAGAAGAGGACATGTCCTGGGCGATGGGGGTCAGTAATGATGGATGTATCTCCTGTACCCCCTCCATGATGGTCACAATGAGAAGAGGACATGTCCTGGGCGATGGGGGTCAGTAATGATGGATGTATCTCCATTACCCCCTCCCTGATGGTCACAATGAGAAGAGGGCATGTCCTGGGCGATGGGGGTCAGTAATGATGGATGTATCTCCTGTACCCCCTCCCTGATGGTCACAATGAGAAGAGGGCATGTCCTGGGCGATGGGGGTCAGTAATGATGGATGTATCTCCATTGCCCCTCCCTGATGGTCACAATGAGAAGAGTGACGTCCTGGGTGATGGGGGTCAGTAATGATGGATGTTTCTCCATTACCCCCTCCCTGATGGTCACAATGAGAAGAGGGCATCTCCTGGGCGATGGGGGTCAGTAATGATGGATGTATCTCCATTTCCCTCTCCCTGATGGTCACAATGAGAAGAGGACATGTCCTGGGTGATGGGGGTCAGTAATGATGGATGTATCTCCTGTACCCCTCCCTGATGGTCACAATGAGAAGAGGACATGTCCTGGGCGATGGGGATCAGTAATGATGGATGTATCTCCTGTACCCCTCCCTGATGGTCACAATGAGAAGAGGACATGTCCTGGGCGATGAGGGTCAGTAATGATGGATGGATGTCCATTACCCCTCCCGATGGTCACAATGAGAAGAGGACATGTCCTGGGTGATGGGGGTCAGTAATGATGGATGGATGTCCATTACCCCTCCCGATGGTCACAATGAGAAGAGGACATGTCCTGGGTGATGGGGGTCAGTAATGATGGATGGATGTCCATTACCCCTCCCGATGGTCACAATGAGAAGAGGACATGTCCTGGGCGATGGGAGTCAGTAATGATGGATGTATCTCCTGTACCCCTCCCTGATGGTCACAATGAGAAGAGGACATGTCCTGGGCGATGGGGGTCAGTAATGATGGATGTATCTCCTGTACCCCTCCCTGACGGTCACAATGAGAACAGGACATGTCCTGGGCGATGGGAGTCAGTAATGATGGATGTATCTCCATTACCCCCTCCCTGATGGTCACAATGAGAAGAGGGCATGTCCTGGGCGGTGGGGGTCAGAAATGATGGATGTATCTCCATTGCCCCTCCCTGATGGTCACAATGAGAAGAGGGCATGTCTTGGGCGATGGGGGTCAGTAATGATGGATGTATCTCCATTGCCCCTCCCTGATGGTCACAATGAGAAGAGGGTATGTCCTGGGCGATGGGGGTCAGTAATGATGGATGTATCTCCTGTACCCCTCCCGGATAGTCACAATGAGAAGAGGGCATGTCCTGGGCGATGGGGGTCAGTAATGATGGATGTATCTCCATTACCCTGTCCCTGATGGTCACAATGGGAAGAGGACATGTCCTGGGAGATGGGGGGTCAGTAATGATGGATGTATCTCCATTACCCTCACTGATGGTCACAATGAGAAGAGGGCATGTCCTGGGCGATGGGGATCAGTAATGATGGATGTATCTCCTGTACCCCTCCCTGATGGTCACAATGAGAAGAGGGCATGTCCTGGGTGATGGGGGTCAGTAATGATGGATGTATCTCCATTACTCTCTCCCTGATGGTCACAATGAGAAGAGGACATGTCCTGGGTGATGGGGGTCAGTAATGATGGATGTATCTCCTGTACCCGCTCCCTGATGGTCACAATGAGAAGAGGACATGTCCTGGGCGATGGGGGTCAGTAATGATGGATGTATCTCCTGTACCCCTCCCTGATGGTCACAATGAGAAGAGGACATGTCCTGGGCGATGGGGGTCAGTAATGATGGATGTATCTCCATTACCCCCTCCCTGATGGTCACAATGGGAAGAGGACATGTCCTGGGTGATGGGGGGTCAGTAATGATGGATGGATCTCCATTACCCTCACTGATGGTCACAATGAGAAGAGGGCATGTCCTGGGCGATGGGGATCAGTGATGATGGATGTATCTCCTGTACCCCTCCCTGATGGTCACAATGAGAAGAGGGCATGTCCTGGGTGATGGGGGTCAGTAATGATGGATGTATCTCCATTACTCTCTGCCTGATGGTCACAATGATAAGAGGACATGTCCTGGGTGATGGGGGTCAGTAATGATGGATGTATCTCCTGTACCCCCTCCCTGATGGTCACAATGAGAAGAGGACATGTCCTGGGCGATGGGGGTCAGTAATGATGGATGTATCTCCTGTACCCCTCCCTGATGGTCACAATGAGAAGAGGACATGTCCTGGGCGATGGGGGTCAGTAATGATGGATGTATCTCCATTACCCCCTCCCTGATGGTCACAATGGGAAGAGGGCATGTCCTGGGTGATGGGGGTCTGTAATGATGGATGTATCTCCATTACCCCCTCCCTGATGGTCACAATGGGAAGAGGACATGTCCTGGGTGATGGGAGTCAGTAATGATGGATGTATCTCCATTACCCCTCCCTGATGGTCACAATGAGAAGAGGGCATGTCCTGGGCGATGGGGGTCAGTAATGATGGATGTATCTCCTGTACCCCCTCCCTGATGGTCACAATGAGAAGAGGGCATGTGCTGGGTGATGGGGGTCAGTAATGATGGATGTATCTCCATTACCCCCTCCCTGATGGTCACAATGGGAAGAGGACATGTCCTGGGTGATGGGAGTCAGTAATGATGGATGTATCTCCATTACCCCTCCCTGATGGTCACAATGAGAAGAGGGCATGTCCTGGGCGATGGGGGTCAGTAATGATGGATGTATCTCCTGTACCCCCTCCCCGATGGTCACAATGAGAAGAGGACATGTCCTGGGCGATGGGGGTCAGTAATGATGGATGTATCTCCTGTACCCTCCCTGATGTTGACTATGAGAAGAGTGCATGTCCTGGGCGATGGGGGTCAGTAATGATGGATGTATCTCCTGTACCCCTCCCTGATAGTCACAATGAGAAGAGGACATGTCCTGGGCGATGGGGGTCAGTAATGATGGATGTATCTCCTGTACCCTCCCTGATGTTGACTATGAGAAGAGTGCATGTCCTGGGCGATGGGGGTCAGTAATGATGGATGTATCTTCTGTACCCCCTCCCTGATGTTGACTATGAGAAGAGTGCATGTCCTGGGCGATGGGGGTCAGTAATAATGATGTATCTCCTGTATCTCCCCCCTGATGGTCACAATGAGAAGAGGGCATGTCCTGGGCGATGGGGGTTAATAATGATGGATGTATCTCCATTACCCCCTCCCTGATGGTCACTATGAGAAGAGGACATGTCCTGGGCGATGGGGTCAATAATGATGATGTATCTCCTGTATCTCCCCCCTGATGGTAGCTATGAGAAGAGGGCACGCCCTCGATAGTGAGGGTCCTAACTGTTGGATGCTGCCTTCTGAGGACGTTGTCGATGGTGGGGGAGGCACGCGCTGTCGACCTACTGCGGAGGCATCCAGGAAAGAAAGGGTGCTCTGTCGAGAGCAAGCTTCACGGAATGGAGATTTTATTGCATTTGGACAGACTTGAAAGTGACACGGGGGATAGATTTGGAGACTTGGCAATTCCAGCAAGCAGATTATGGGAAACCAGATGTTCTGGGTACTTTGCTGAGATTAATGCCACTTGAATGCTGATGAGGTAAACAGATTAATTTATCCTTCTGCTGGGCTCCGATCCAGCTAACACAATCTTCCGAGTATGTCCCGAGCAAGGATCTAAACTTTACAGCTCGCAATCAAATACAGTTCTCCCAGGGCCCTTCTCGACACATCATCCAATGGAGGTATCATCTGAGCTGGCAGGAATTGTCAACAGTCGGATTTACGTGCTGGCTCTGTGCCGTCCCCACAGCCAGACCCTGGCTGCCGTGCGTTGTATCGTGCAGAGTCATTGCAACACGCGCACAAAGAGCTGGAGGAACTCAGCAGGTCAGGCAGCATCTACGGAGGGGAATAAACGGTCCATGCTTCAGGCCGAAACCCTTCGTCAGGGCTGACCATGACTGTTCTTGGCAAATTCTTCTACGGAAGCGGTTTGCCATTGCCTTCTTCTGTGTGTGTTAAATGTGAAAAAGACTAAGGAACTGGTGGTGGACCTGAGGAGGGCTAAGGCACCGGTGACCCCTGTTTCCATCCAAGGGGTCAGTGTGGACATGGTGGAGGATTACAAATACCTGGGGATACGAATGGACAATAAACTGGACTGGTCAAAGAACACTGAGGCTGTCTACAAGAAGGGTCAGAGCCGTCTCTACTTCCTGAGGAGAATGAGGTCCTTTAACATCTGCTGGACGATGCTGAGGATGTTCTACGAGTCTGTGGTGGCCAGTGCTATCATGTTTGCTGTTGTGTGCTGGGGCAGCAGGCTGAGGGTAGCAGACACCAACAGGATCAACAAACTCATTCGTAAGGCCAGTGATGTTGTGGGGGTGGAACTGGACTCTCTGACGGTGGTGTCTGAAAAGAGGACGCTGTCCAAGTTGCATGCCATCTTGGACAATGACTCCCATCCACTCCATAATGTACTGATTAGGCACAGGAGTACATTCAGCCAGAGACTCATTCCACTGAGATGTAACACTGAGCGTCATAGGAAGTCATTCCTGCCTGTGGCCATCAAACTTTACAACTCCTCCCTCGGAGTGTCAGACACCCTGAGCCAATAGGCTGGTCCTGGACTTATTTCCGCTTGGCATGATTAACTTATTATTATTTATTTATTTATGGTTTTATATTGCTATATTTCTTCAGAATTCTTGGTTGGTGCAGCTGTAATGAAACCCAGTTTCCCTCGGGATCAATCAAGTATGTCTGTCTGTCTGTTAACAAGATGGGTAACCCCCAGACCACTATCAATACTCTTCAGAGATTGTCTGCCTGGTGCCAGAGGTCAGATAATCAGGACTTATGATCTGCACCGGCTGCTTATACGACCGTCCACCACCTCCTCCCATAGGTTCACATGGCCCTGATCGAGGAGGGGGTGCTAAACAGGAGCTACACCTTGAGCAAGGGTGACCTACAGGCTAGCGGAGGGAAGGAGCACCCTACACCTCCTTCGGTAGAGACGTATCTCCACCCCGCCATCCCGGTGATATCAGGAGGTGCTCCTCACATCACAGCGTGCCATCGTACATTCTGATGCTGTGACCAGGGAAGATGAAGACAGAGAGTGTGGGATACAGGCCCTTTGGCCCATCGACTCTATACTGTACACTGAACACCCACCACTCCTCACATCACAGCGTGCCATCGTACATTCTGATTCTGTGACCAGGGGAGATGGAGACTGAGAGTGTGGGATAGAGACCATTCGACCCATCGACTCTATACTGTACACTGAACAGCCACCACTCCTCACATCACAGCGTGCCATCGTACATTCTGATTCTGTGATCAGGGGAGATGGAGACTGAGAGTGTGGGATAGAGACCATTCGACCCATCGACTCTATACTGTACACTGAACACCCACCACTCCTCACATCACAGCGTGCCATCGTACATTCTGATTCTGTGATCAGGGGAGATGGAGACTGAGAGTGTGGGATAGAGACCATTCGACCCATCGACTCTATACTGTACACTGAACACCCACCACTCCTCACATCACGGTGTGCCATCGTACATTCTGATTCTGTGACCAGGGGAGATGGAGACTGAGAGTGAGGGATAGAGACCATTCGACCCATCGACTCTATACTGTACACTGAACACCCACCACTCCTCACATCACAGCGTGCCATTGTACCTTCTGATTCTGTGACCAGGGGAGATGGAGACTGAGAGTGAGGGATAGAGACCATTCGACCCATCGACTCTATACTGTACACTGAAAACACCCACCACTCCTCACATCACGGTGTGCCATCGTACATTCTGATTCTGTGACCAGGGGAGATGGAGACAGAGGGTGAGGGATAGAGACCATTCGACCCATCGACTCTATACTGTACACTGAACACCCACCACTCCTCACATCACGGTGTGCCATCGTACATTCTGATTCTGTGACCGGGGAGATGGAGACTGAGAGTGAGGGATAGAGACCATTCGACCCATCGACTCTATACTGTACACTGAACACCCACCACTCCTCACATCACGGTGTGCCATCGTACATTCTGATTCTGTGACCAGGGGAGATGGAGACTGAGAGTGTGGGATAGAGACCATTCGACCCATCGACTCTATACTGTACACTGAACACCCACCACTCCTCACATCACGGTGTGCCATCGTACATTCTGATTCTGTGACCGGGGAGATGGAGACTGAGAGTGAGGGATAGAGACCATTCGACCCATCGACTCTATACTGTACACTGAACACCCACCACTCCTCACATCACGGTGTGCCATCGTACATTCTGATTCTGTGACCAGGGGAGATGGAGACTGAGAGTGTGGGATAGAGACCATTCGACCCATCGACTCTATACTGTACACTGAAAACACCCACCACTCCTCACATCACGGTGTGCCATCGTACATTCTGATTCTGTGACCAGGGGAGATGGAGACTGAGGGTGAGGGATAGAGACCATTCGACCCATCGACTCTATACTGTACACTGAAAACACCCACCACTCCTCACATCACAGCGTGCCATCGTACATTCTGATTCTGTGACCAGGGGAGATGGAGACAGAGGGTGAGGGATAGAGACCATTCGACCCATCGACTCTATACTGTACACTGAACACCCACCACTCCTCACATCACGGTGTGCCATCGTACATTCTGATTCTGTGACCGGGGAGATGGAGACTGAGAGTGAGGGATAGAGACCATTCGACCCATCGACTCTATACTGTACACTGAAAACACCCACCACTCCTCACATCACGGCGTGCCATCGTACATTCTGATTCTGTGACCGGGGAGATGGAGACTGAGGGTGAGGGATAGAGACTGTTCGACCCATCGACTCTATACTGTACACTGAAAACACCCACCACTCCTCACATCACGGTGTGCCATCGTACATTCTGATTCTGTGACCGGGGAGATGGAGACTGAGAGTGAGGGATAGAGACCATTCGACCCATCGACTCTATACTGTACACTGAAAACACCCACCACTCCTCACATCACGGCGTGCCATCGTACATTCTGATTCTGTGACCGGGGAGATGGAGACTGAGGGTGAGGGATAGAGACTGTTCGACCCATCGACTCTATACTGTACACTGAACACCCACCACTCCTCACATCACAGCGTGCCATTGTACATTCTGATTCTG
Organism: Hemitrygon akajei; assembly: GCF_048418815.1. NCBI lineage: Eukaryota > Metazoa > Chordata > Chondrichthyes > Myliobatiformes > Dasyatidae > Hemitrygon > Hemitrygon akajei. Next base: position 1,869,288 of record NC_133149.1, read on the forward strand.
TGACCAGGGGAGATGGAGACAGAGGGTGAGGGATAGAGACTGTTCGACCCATCGACTCTATACTGTACACTGAACACCCACCACTCCTCACATCACAGTGTGCCATCGTACATTCTGATTCTGTGACCAGGGGAGATGGAGACTGAGGGTGAGGGATAGAGACCATTCGACCCATCGACTCTATACTGTACACTGAAAACACCCACCACTCCTCACATCACGGTGTGCCATCGTACATTCTGATTCTGTGACCAGGGGAGATGGAGACTGAGGGTGAGGGATAGAGACCATTCGACCCATCGACTCTATACTGTACACTGAACACCCACCACTCCACACATCACAGCGTGCCATCGTACATTCTGATTCTGTGACCAGGGGAGATGGAGACTGAGGGTGAGGGATAGAGACCATTCGACCCATCGACTCTATACTGTACACTGAACAGCCACCACTCCTCACATCACAGCGTGCCATCGTACATTCTGATTCTGTGACCAGGGGAGATGGAGACTGAGAGTGAGGGATAGAGACCATTCGACCCATCGACTCTATACTGTACACTGAACACCCACCACTCCACACATCACAGCGTGCCATCGTACATTCTGATTCTGTGACCGGGGAGATGGAGACTGAGAGTGAGGGATAGAGACCATTCGACCCATCGACTCTATACTGTACACTGAACACCCACCACTCCTCACATCACAGCGTGCCATTGTACATTCTGATTCTGTGACCAGGGGAGATGGAGACAGAGGGTGAGGGATAGAGACCATTCGACCCATCGACTCTATACTGTACACTGAGCACCCACCACTCCTCACATCACGGTGTGCCATCGTACATTCTGATTCTGTGACCAGGGGAGATGGAGACTGAGGGTGAGGGATAGAGACCATTCGACCCATCGACTCTATACTGTACACTGAACACCCACCACTCCTCACATCACAGCGTGCCATCGTACATTCTGATTCTGTGATCAGGGGAGATGGAGACAGAGGGTGAGGGATAGAGACCATTCGACCCATCGACTCTATACTGTACACTGAACACCCACCACTCCTCACATCACAGCGTGCCATCGTACATTCTGATTCTGTGATCAGGGGAGATGGAGACAGAGAGTGTGGGATAGAGACCATTCGACCCATCGACTCTATACTGTACACTGAGCACCCACCACTCCTCACATCACAGCGTGCCATCGTACATTCTGATTCTGTGATCAGGGGAGATGGAGACAGAGGGTGAGGGATAGAGACCATTCGACCCATCGACTCTATACTGTACACTGAACACCCACCACTCCTCACATCACGGCGTGCCATCGTACATTCTGATTCTGTGACCAGGGGAGATGGAGACTGAGGGTGAGGGATAGAGACCATTCGACCCATCGACTCTATACTGTACACTGAACACCCACCACTCCTCACATCACGGTGTGCCATCGTACATTCTGATTCTGTGACCGGGGAGATGGAGACAGAGGGTGAGGGATAGAGACCATTCGACCCATCGACTCTATACTGTACACTGAACACCCACCACTCCTCACATCACGGTGTGCCATCGTACCTTCTGATTCTGTGACCAGGGGAGATGGAGACAGAGGGTGAGGGATAGAGACCATTCGACCCATCGACTCTATACTGTACACTGAACACCCACCACTCCTCACATCACGGTGTGCCATCGTACATTCTGATTCTGTGATCAGGGGAGATGGAGACAGAGGGTGAGGGATAGAGACCATTCGACCCATCGACTCTATACTGTACACTGAACACCCACCACTCCTCACATCACGGTGTGCCATCGTACATTCTGATTCTGTGACCGGGGAGATGGAGACTGAGGGTGAGGGATAGAGACCATTCGACCCATCGACTCTATACTGTACACTGAACACCCACCACTCCTCACATCACAGCGTGCCATCGTACATTCTGATTCTGTGACCAGGGGAGATGGAGACAGAGGGTGAGGGATAGAGACCATTCGACCCATCGACTCTATACTGTACACTGAACACCCACCACTCCTCACATCACGGTGTGCCATCGTACATTCTGATTCTGTGACCGGGGAGATGGAGACTGAGGGTGAGGGATAGAGACCATTCGACCCATCGACTCTATACTGTACACTGAGCACCCACCACTCCTCACATCACAGCGTGCCATCGTACATTCTGATTCTGTGACCAGGGAGATGGAGACAGAGGGTGAGGGATAGAGACCATTCGACCCATCGACTCTATACTGTACACTGAACACCCACCACTCCTCACATCACGGTGTGCCATCGTACATTCTGATTCTGTGACCAGGGGAGATGGAGACTGAGAGTGTGGGATAGAGACCATTCGACCCATCGACTCTATACTGTACACTGAACACCCACCACTCCTCACATCACGGCGTGCCATCGTACATTCTGATTCTGTGACCAGGGGAGATGGAGACTGAGAGTGAGGGATAGAGACCATTCGACCCATCGACTCTATACTGTACACTGAACACCCACCACTCCTCACATCACGGTGTGCCATCGTACCTTCTGATTCTGTGACCAGGGGAGATGGAGACTGAGAGTGTGGGATAGAGACCATTCGACCCATCGACTCTATACTGTACACTGAACACCCACCACTCCTCACATCACGGCGTGCCATCGTACATTCTGATTCTGTGACCGGGGAGATGGAGACTGAGGGTGAGGGATAGAGACTGTTCGACCCATCGACTCTATACTGTACACTGAACACCCACCACTCCTCACATCACGGTGTGCCATCGTACATTCTGATTCTGTGACCGGGGAGATGGAGACTGAGGGTGAGGGATAGAGACCATTCGACCCATCGACTCTATACTGTACACTGAACACCCACCACTCCTCACATCACAGCGTGCCATCGTACATTCTGATTCTGTGACCAGGGGAGATGGAGACTGAGGGTGAGGGATAGAGACCATTCGACCCATCGACTCTATACTGTACACTGAACACCCACCACTCCTCACATCACAGCGTGCCATCGTACATTCTGATTCTGTGACCAGGGGAGATGGAGACTGAGGGTGAGGGATAGAGACCATTCGACCCATCGACTCTATACTGTACACTGAACACCCACCACTCCTCACATCACAGCGTGCCATCGTACATTCTGATTCTGTGACCAGGGGAGATGGAGACTGAGGGTGAGGGATAGAGACCATTCGACCCATCGACTCTATACTGTACACTGAACACCCACCACTCCTCACATCACAGCGTGCCATCGTACATTCTGATTCTGTGACCGGGGAGATGGAGACTGAGGGTGAGGGATAGAGACCATTCGACCCATCGACTCTATACTGTACACTGAACACCCACCACTCCTCACATCACAGCGTGCCATTGTACCTTCTGATTCTGTGACCAGGGGAGATGGAGACTGAGGGTGAGGGATAGAGACCATTCGACCCATCGACTCTATACTGTACACTGAACACCCACCACTCCACACATCACAGCGTGCCATCGTACATTCTGATTCTGTGACCGGGGAGATGGAGACTGAGGGTGAGGGATAGAGACCATTCGACCCATCGACTCTATACTGTACACTGAACACCCACCACTCCTCACATCACAGCGTGCCATTGTACATTCTGATTCTGTGACCAGGGGAGATGGAGACTGAGGGTGAGGGATAGAGACCATTCGACCCATCGACTCTATACTGTACACTGAACACCCACCACTCCTCACATCACAGCGTGCCATTGTACCTTCTGATTCTGTGACCAGGGGAGATGGAGACTGAGGGTGAGGGATAGAGACCATTCGACCCATCGACTCTATACTGTACACTGAACACCCACCACTCCTCACATCACGGTGTGCCATCGTACATTCTGATTCTGTGACCAGGGGAGATGGAGACAGAGGGTGAGGGATAGAGACCATTCGACCCATCGACTCTATACTGTACACTGAGCACGCACCACTCCTCACATCACGGTGTGCCATCGTACATTCTGATTCTGTGACCGGGGAGATGGAGACTGAGGGTGAGGGATAGAGACCATTCGACCCATCGACTCTATACTGTACACTGAACACCCACCACTCCTCACATCACAGCGTGCCATCGTACCTTCTGATTCTGTGACCAGGGGAGATGGAGGCAGAGGGTGAGGGATAGAGACCATTCGACCCATCGACTATACTGTACACTGAAAACACCCACCACTCCTCACATCACGGTGTGCCATCGTACATTCTGATTCTGTGACCAGGGGAGATGGAGACTGAGAGTGTGGGATAGAGACCATTCGACCCATCGACTCTATACTGTACACTGAGCACGCACCACTCCTCACATCACGGTGTGCCATCGTACATTCTGATTCTGTGACCGGGGAGATGGAGACTGAGGGTGAGGGATAGAGACCATTCGACCCATCGACTCTATACTGTACACTGAGCACCCACCACTCCTCACATCACGGTGTGCCATCGTACATTCTGATTCTGTGACCAGGGGAGATGGAGACTGAGGGTGAGGGATAGAGACCATTCGACCCATCGACTCTATACTGTACACTGAAAACACCCACCACTCCTCACATCACAGCGTGCCATCGTACATTCTGATTCTGTGACCGGGGAGATGGAGACTGAGAGTGAGGGATAGAGACCATTCGACCCATCGACTCTATACTGTACACTGAACACCCACCACTCCTCACATCACAGCGTGCCATCGTACATTCTGATTCTGTGACCAGGGGAGATGGAGACAGAGGGTGAGGGATAGAGACCATTCGACCCATCGACTCTATACTGTACACTGAACACCCACCACTCCTCACATCACAGCGTGCCATCATACATTCTGATTCTGTGACCAGGGAAGATGAAGACAGAGAGTGTGGGATAGAGACCATTCGACCCATCGACTCTATACTGTACACTGAACACCCACCACTCCTCACATCACGGTGTGCCATCGTACATTCTGATTCTGTGACCAGGGGAGATGGAGACTGAGGGTGAGGGATAGAGACCATTCGACCCATCGACTCTATACTGTACACTGAACACCCACCACTCCTCACATCACAGCGTGCCATCGTACATTCTGATTCTGTGACCAGGGGAGATGGAGACAGAGGGTGAGGGATAGAGACCATTCGACCCATCGACTCTATACTGTACACTGAACACCCACCACTCCTCACATCACGGTGTGCCATCGTACATTCTGATTCTGTGACCAGGGGAGATGGAGACTGAGAGTGTGGGATAGAGACCATTCGACCCATCGACTCTATACTGTACACTGAGCACCCACCACTCCTCACATCACGGTGTGCCATCGTACCTTCTGATTCTGTGACCAGGGGAGATGGAGACTGAGGGTGAGGGATAGAGACCATTCGACCCATCGACTCTATACTGTACACTGAACACCCACCACTCCTCACATCACAGCGTGCCATCGTACATTCTGATTCTGTGACCAGGGGAGATGGAGACTGAGAGTGTGGGATAGAGACCATTCGACCCATCGACTCTATACTGTACACTGAACACCCACCACTCCTCACATCACAGCGTGCCATCGTACATTCTGATTCTGTGACCAGGGAGATGGAGACTGAGGGTGAGGGATAGAGACCATTCGACCCATCGACTCTATACTGTACACTGAACACCCACCACTCCTCACATCACAGCGTGCCATCGTACATTCTGATTCTGTGACCGGGGAGATGGAGACTGAGGGTGAGGGATAGAGACCATTCGACCCATCGACTCTATACTGTACACTGAACACCCACCACTCCTCACATCACAGCGTGCCATCGTACATTCTGATTCTGTGACCGGGGAGATGGAGACTGAGGGTGAGGGATAGAGACCATTCGACCCATCGACTCTATACTGTACACTGAGCACGCACCACTCCTCACATCACGGTGTGCCATCGTACATTCTGATTCTGTGACCAGGGGAGATGGAGACTGAGGGTGAGGGATAGAGACCATTCGACCCATCGACTCTATACTGTACACTGAACACCCACCACTCCTCACATCACAGCGTGCCATCGTACCTTCTGATTCTGTGACCGGGGGAGATGGAGACTGAGAGTGTGGGATAGAGACCATTCGACCCATCGACTCTATACTGTACACTGAACACCCACCACTCCTCACATCACGGTGTGCCATCGTACCTTCTGATTCTGTGACCAGGGGAGATGGAGACAGAGGGTGAGGGATAGAGACCATTCGACCCATCGACTCTATACTGTACACTGAACACCCACCACTCCTCACATCACGGTGTGCCATCGTACCTTCTGATTCTGTGACCAGGGGAGATGGAGACTGAGAGTGAGGGATAGAGACCATTCGACCCATCAACTCTATACTGTACACTGAACACCCACCACTCCTCACATCACGGTGTGCCATCGTACATTCTGATTCTGTGACCAGGGGAGATGGAGACTGAGAGTGTGGGATAGAGACCATTCGACCCATCGACTCTATACTGTACACTGAACACCCACCACTCCTCACATCACGGTGTGCCATCGTACATTCTGATTCTGTGACCAGGGGAGATGGAGACAGAGGGTGAGGGATAGAGACCATTCGACCCATCGACTCTATACTGTACACTGAACACCCACCACTCCTCACATCACAGCGTGCCATCGTACATTCTGATTCTGTGACCAGGGGAGATGGAGACTGAGGGTGAGGGATAGAGACCATTCGACCCATCGACTCTATACTGTACACTGAACACCCACCACTCCTCACATCACAGCGTGCCATCGTACATTCTGATTCTGTGACCAGGGGAGATGGAGACTGAGGGTGAGGGATAGAGACCATTCGACCCATCGACTCTATACTGTACACTGAACACCCACCACTCCTCACATCAAGGTGTGCCATCGTACATTCTGATTCTGTGACCGGGGAGATGGAGACTGAGGGTGAGGGATAGAGACCATTCGACCCATCGACTCTATACTGTACACTGAACACCCACCACTCCTCACATCAAGGTGTGCCATCGTACATTCTGATTCTGTGACCAGGGGAGATGGAGACTGAGGGTGAGGGATAGAGACCATTCGACCCATCGACTCTATACTGTACACTGAGCACCCACCACTCCTCACATCACAGCGTGCCATCGTACATTCTGATTCTGTGACCAGGGGAGATGGAGACTGAGGGTGAGGGATAGAGACCATTCGACCCATCGACTCTATACTGTACACTGAACACCCACCACTCCTCACATCAAGGTGTGCCATCGTACATTCTGATTCTGTGACCAGGGGAGATGGAGACAGAGGGTGAGGGATAGAGACCATTCGACCCATCGACTCTATACTGTACACTGAAAACACCCACCACTCCTCACATCAAGGTGTGCCATTGTACATTCTGATTCTGTGACCAGGGGAGATGGAGACTGAGGGTGAGGGATAGAGACCATTCGACCCATCGACTCTATACTGTACACTGAACACCCACCACTCCTCACATCACGGTGTGCCATTGTACATTCTGATTCTGTGACCAGGGGAGATGGAGACTGAGGGTGAGGGATAGAGACCATTCGACCCATCGACTCTATACTGTACACTGAACACCCACCACTCCTCACATCACAGCGTGCCATCGTACATTCTGATTCTGTGACCAGGGGAGATGGAGACTGAGGGTGAGGGATAGAGACCATTCGACCCATCGACTCTATACTGTACACTGAACACCCACCACTCCTCACATCACAGCGTGCCATCGTACATTCTGATTCTGTGACCAGGGGAGATGGAGACAGAGGGTGAGGGATAGAGACCATTCGACCCATCGACTCTATACTGTACACTGAACACCCACCACTCCTCACATCAAGGTGTGCCATCGTACATTCTGATTCTGTGACCGGGGAGATGGAGACTGAGGGTGAGGGATAGAGACCATTCGACCCATCGACTCTATACTGTACACTGAGCACGCACCACTCCTCACATCACGGTGTGCCATCGTACATTCTGATTCTGTGACCAGGGGAGATGGAGACTGAGGGTGAGGGATAGAGACCATTCGACCCATCGACTCTATACTGTACACTGAACACCCACCACTCCTCACATCACGGTGTGCCATCGTACCTTCTGATTCTGTGACCAGGGGAGATGGAGACTGAGGGTGAGGGATAGAGACCATTCGACCCATCGACTCTATACTGTACACTGAACACCCACCACTCCTCACATCACAGCGTGCCATTGTACCTTCTGATTCTGTGACCGGGGAGATGGAGACTGAGGGTGAGGGATAGAGACCATTCGACCCATCGACTCTATACTGTACACTGAACACCCACCACTCCTCACATCACGGTGTGCCATCGTACATTCTGATTCTGTGACCAGGGGAGATGGAGACTGAGGGTGAGGGATAGAGACCATTCGACCCATCGACTCTATACTGTACACTGAACAGCCACCACTCCTCACATCACAGCGTGCCATTGTACCTTCTGATTCTGTGACCAGGGGAGATGGAGACTGAGGGTGAGGGATAGAGACCATTCGACCCATCGACTCTATACTGTACACTGAGCACGCACCACTCCTCACATCAAGGTGTGCCATCGTACATTCTGATTCTGTGACCAGGGGAGATGGAGACAGAGGGTGAGGGATAGAGACCATTCGACCCATCGACTCTATACTGTACACTGAAAACACCCACCACTCCTCACATCACGGTGTGCCATCGTACATTCTGATTCTGTGACCAGGGGAGATGGAGACTGAGAGTGAGGGATAGAGACCATTCGACCCATCGACTCTATACTGTACACTGAGCACCCACCGCTGCTAATCCCCCAACAATCCTGTCAAACTGAAGAATCACGCGGACCTGGCGTTTGTGATTCATGAAAACCTGGTGTTCACCAGGAGACTGTCCAAAGCTTACCTACCCGAGCAAGAGTTTGGTAGAGATTTTCGCATTCTCCATTGATGAGATTACCAGTAAAGCTGCTTTTTGATACCGGAATGGGTGCTGCTGGAAGATTTAATTAAGTTACTGAACAGGTCCTGATCACAGAGTGAAGTAAGACCATAAGGTATAGGAGCAGAATTTGGCCATTCAGCGCATCGAGTCAGCTCTGCCTGATCCATTTTCCCTCTCAGCCCCAATCTCCTGCCTTCTCCCCGTATCCCTTCGTGCCCTGACCAATCAAGAATCTATCAACGTCTGCCTTAAATACACAAAATGACTCGGCCTCCACAGCTGCCTGTGGCAATGAATTCCACAGATTCACCACCCTCTGGATAAAGAAATCCCTCCTCCTCTCTGTTCTGAATGGACGCCCTGCTACCCTGAGGCTGTCTTCTCTGGTCCTAGACTGCCCCACCATAGAAAGCACTATCAAGGCCTTTTTAACGAGATCGGACCCACTCATTCTTCGGAATAGCAGTGAGCACAGGCCCAGAGGCATCAGACGCGACTCGTATGACAAGCCTTTCAATCCTGGAATCATTTTTCCTAACCTGCTTTGAATCCTCTCCAGCGTCAGCACTTCATATTTTGGCTAAGGAACCCAAGATGTCTGACAATACTCCAAGTGGGTCCTCCCCCAGTGCTCTACAAAGCCTCAGCATCACATTCTCCCTCTTACAGTGTATTCTAGTCCTCTCGAGGCGAACGCATCTGCCTAGGTAGCTCACAGCTCTGACAGGTCAGTTGTGGAGAACGCCCTCTTCTTTGTGGTGGCGTGTTGGGGAGGAAGCATTAAGAAGAGGGACGCCTCACATCTTAATAAGCTGGTAAGGAAGGCGGGCTCTGTCGTGGGCAAAGTACTGGAGAGTATAACATCGGTAGCTGAGCGAAGGGCACTGAGTAGGCTTCGGTCAATTATGGAAAACCCTGAACATCCTCTGCATAGCACCATCCAGAGACAGAGAAGCAGTTTCAGCGACAGGTTACTATCGATGCAATGCTCCTCAGACAGGATGAAGAGATCATTACTCCCCAATGCCATTCGGCTTTACAATTCAACCGCCAGGAGTAAGATATATTAAAGTGCCGGGGTTAGGACTCAATGTATTTAAGTAAACTACTTAAGAACTTTTTAAAAGCTATTATTAATGCTTTTTGAGAGGGTGATTTTAGATGCATATCATATTTTTACTGAGTTAAGTATTGTATGTAATTAGTTTTGCTACAATAAGTGTATGGGACATTGGAAAAAATGCTGAATTTCCCCATGGGGATGAATAAAGTATCTATCTATCTATCTATTTATCTATCTATCTATCTATCTGTAAATCCAGTTTTCTGGTACAACAATGGGCGGGCGTTACAAAAGGATCAATGAAGTTTCTGGAACCTGGGTGACAGCACAGAACCATTCCCCGTCTGGGCTTTGTCTGTGATTCCCTGTTTACCGCAATCCACATTGCACTGTCACAATCCATTCTGTTAATCCCAAATTACTAGTTACTGATCCCCAGTTTCTAGTTACCTGTTACTGATCCCTAGTCATCTAGAGCACTATCACAAAACCCAGATTCTCCAGGCAAGTCCACACAGCGGCCAATTAACTCAGCAACCTGCACGTGTTTGGGATGTGGGGTAAACAGGAAGTGACGGTTGATATTTCAGGCCGTCACGAGTCCTGACGAAGGGTCTTGGCCTGAAACGTTGACAATTTATTCCTCTCCATAGACGCTGACTGACATGCTGAGTTCCTCCAGGATTGTGTGTGTGTGTGTGTGTGTGTGTGTGTGTGTGTGTGTGTGTGTGTGTGAGTGTGTGTGTGTGTGTGTGTGTGTGTGAGTGTGTGTGTGTGTGTACGTGTGTGTGAGTGTGTGTGTGTACGTGTGTGTGTGTGTGTGTGTGTGAGAGTGTGTGTGTGTGTGAGTGTGAGTGTGTGTGTGTGTGTGAGTGTGTGTGTGTGAGTGTGGGTGCGTGTGTGTACGTGTGTGTGTGTGTGTGTGTGTGTGTGAGAATGTGTGTGTGTGTGTGTGAGTGTGTGTGTGTGTGTGTGTGTGAGTGTGGGTGCGTGTGTGTACGTGTGTGTGTGTGTGTGTGTGTGAGAGTGTGTGTGTGTGTGTGTGTGTGTGTGTGAGTGTGAGTGTGTGTGTGTGTGTGTGAGTGTGTGTGTGTGTGAGTGTGAGTGTGTGTGTGTGTGTGTGAGTGTGGGTGCGTGTGTGTACGTGTGTGTTACCCTGGCTTGTGCTTTAGTAATTTTTGTTGCTGTGCTCTATGCTGCTGCAAAAACTACAGATTTCCCAGTGTGTGTGAGTGCAAACAAACCCGGCCCTGATTCCAGCGGTGACTTTGGAAAATACCCCAGTGGCTGAGAGAAGCTTTTGGATGTCCGGAGGCTGGGGACGACTGTAAACTTTCAAATCCTCCTTTTAAAGAATAGAGTCTATGAAGCAAGGTTTCTTAAGGTTGTTACAGCCAGGGATGGGAATAGGAATAAGTTCCCAACGGCGTGCGCCTCAAATATCCTCTGACAACCCAGTCCAGCTCCCGGCCTTCACGTGAGGCTCAGCTACTAGGCCTGGCGGAACCGTTTCTACTGACGGGAGAAGGGGACAAAGGCGGGTCACTGGCGCCTCAAAACCAGTCTCTCCGGGCGGACGGGGCTCGTCAGGCCGCGGTCGGCAGCTCATCCGGGGGAAGGAGAACTCTGATCTCAAACCTCCGCTGTACCCGCTCGCGGGGGAGGCTCCGGGAGTGAACCCCGAGGGGGGGGGAAAATCCGGAGCTGGAGCCCCTGAGGCAGTCCGACGTCGAGTTCGACGCCGACCGGCAACTCCTGGTGCCGAACCGTATCGGTCTCTGCCGTTCCTCTGGGTTCATCGTCTGCGTGGAGAGGGGGAGCCTGCTACACGGGGAACAGCTCACTCTCCGTATCGTACTGCTCAGGCTTGCGTATCGAGACAGCCAGGACTCAAAATCCATGGTCGACCATGGCCAATGGAGGCTTCCAAGCAACCAGTGGAACTTAAAGGTTTAGTCTTGGTCTGTGATAAGTTCTGTCCTGGGTCTGAATTTAATACCAGCTAAGTAAATGACGAATGCAATTTGCTGTTGGGGTCAAAATTACAGACTTGAACGCAATTTAAACTTTCCAGACTGCTTAAATGAAGCCTCTACTGTCAGGTACATTCCCCGGTTTCTCCTTCTCGATCACTGCATCCTCGACCAGCTGACAAATTATTAATTTTGGCTCCGCCGCTGTCCCTGTCGTTATTAAATTGGGGTCAGCGCTCTCCCAAAGGCTTTGTCATTTACTTCCACATTTGTCTCATCCGCCTTCGTACAAAAATAATGATTTGTAAAGTTTGTCTCATCTGGCTTCGTACAAAAATAATGATTTGTAAAGTTCTCGGTCAATGAGCAAACTGATTTCAGTTTAATTCAGAGACCGTCGTCTCAGTGACACTGATGTCCAGTCTGTACCTTGAGGGACATCAAAAGCTGAGGCTTAAGTCTGATTTATACCTGTGCGTACGGGCTATGCTGTAGCCCTGATTTTCACTTCTGCGTCGCTCTACGCCGTAGCGAGCGTGCGTTGGTGTGTGCCAAAGCGCTAGTCGGCGGTGGGGTTCCTACGCCACTGTGCTGAGTTTCTTCGTGAGAGACATGGACGAGGAAATGCATTTCAAACATTTTCGCACATCAGCAGGTAGATTTGACGATTTGGTTCATCTATTTCGCACGGTGACAGATATGGCGGAGAAGTAGCAACCGGAAACGTGATGCTACCGAGCCGCCCAATCACAGTTGTAGCGGTCTGTGTCACCGCAACGCGTGAGTGAGTTTTTTTGGGGAGGTGAACGTCACCCTACGGCGTAGGGTACAGCGTAAGTACGGCGTAGGGTTACGCAGTACCTACGGCGTAGATGCGACATAAATCAGTCTTAAGGCATCTTGCCTTGTCGTGGTTTCTCGTGCCCCACAAATGACCAGGAGACGCAGAAGATCCTTCAAGAAGTATTAAACTTTAATTTGCAAATCAAAGCTGAGACAGTCAGTGAGCTAGTCGCTGATTGCCCACCGATCCCCGGACACAGCATTTTTTATAGCAATCTCCTGGTTTAGTTACATTAGCATATGTAATCGGTCTATAGTTGCGTATCACAAGTACATCCGCCACTATTGTTTCTACCCATTGACTTAATCATGTTCTAATCTACATCTCTTAGCTACCTCTCATTAACACACCATTGTCTTCTACATTCTTAGGATTTCGTTCTCCTACAGAATTGGGTACATGCGTAGCAAATAGCAAGTCAAAGCTGACTACATAGTTTTGGTTACACAGCAAAATTTATACTCCAATAGCCTCAGCCGGGGATGGAAAGCTAGATGTCTTTCAGACTTCTGAAGTGGTCAGACATGTCCGGTGCCTATTGTCCCCCAGAAAGCTGATTGATTGAAAGCAGAAAAGGAGAAGGGGTGGTTGTGATGTCCATGCAGAGAGGGAGGCCCAGCTCACTTCAGACAGGAGGTCAGCCGGTGAATCATACAATATTCATGAGTGGATTAGGGCTGCACTTTAGTGTGATTGTGCAGAGGTAACAGCGCGAAGTCTTTTCCCCTTTCTGTGTCCCCAGACTAAAGGGGACCGGACTAAAGGGCACCAATTAATCTACCTGATCTGAGAGTTTATACATTGAATCAAAAACTTTACAAACCCTTACCCAGTTACCCTGTGTGGAGTGCTCGATAGCTCAGGGCCTGTACTGACCGAGGTTTAGAAGAATGACGGGGGAATCTCACTGCAGACATCCCACCCTGCAAAAACTCATTTCAGGGAGGTAGCGCCATCAATTTGCGGGAGACTCCCGGAACTTCTGGAAGAGGTGGCCAGCTAGTTCAAATAACGTTAGCTATGCTGATTGTGAGAGTTGAAGTAAATTAAGATGTGCGAGGTTAAAGTCAGTAAACAAATGTGATTTAATTATGTCTGATAAGCAGGAATGCAGAAGTGCCTGACAAATTAACTGCTTGTGGAATCATTGAAGTCCTGAGATATGGACTATTGTTTTACAGAAATGTGTGTAAGATATTGTAAGATTCAAAATTAAGATGTGCGTTTCTGACAGGTCCGGGTTAAAGTCAAAGGACAAATGTGATTTAATTATGTTTAGGGACAAATGTGATTTAATTATATCTGGGTTAAAGTCTGTAAACAAGTGTGATCTAATTATGAATGCAGAAGCCCTGACAAGATTAACTGTTTGTGGAATCATTGAAGTCCTGAGATATGGACTATTGTTTTACAGAAACGTGTAAAAAAACAACTCCAAATATGGAATGGGAAAACACTGTGTACCTCCCGAGTCAGGGAGGAGGGGTGGTAAGGAAGAAGGATAAAACCTGCTGCCCTGTAAGGTTCAGGGTTCCCTTCTCTGAAGGCACCCAGCTCTGCAGAACTGTTAATAAACTTTGTTTCCTTGAATTTGTCTTGAAGCCATTATTCGGGAGCGTGGCTCATTTCTGACAACTTGGGGGCTCGTCCGGGATCCACACTCTGGCCGTGAGGGGGGCAAGGAAGGACATCGGAGAAGGTGCACCCTGCCGAGTTCGGCAATCCCTGATTCCTTGCTCGTCGCCCCGCGCGGCTTGAGCGAGTGATATCCGGCGGACTCAAGGAAACAAAGAGGGGTTGTCGAGGCAGTTGAGACAGTGAGCGATCGAGTAATTTCTGTGCACAGGACCCAGGTAAGAGATCCTGCAGTGACGTGGTGCACGAGAATTGTGGAACTACGGGGTTACCCTGCAGGTGAATCCTGCAGAGACGTAGTGCACGAGAATTGTGGAACCACGGGGTAGCCTGCGTGTGGATTCCTGGGCGATCGCGGTAATACAGGTTCTGGAATTGGACAGGAGTGATCGAGCTAGGTGGGTCACATTCAAATTAAATTCCTGCAGTGACGTGGTGCGCAAGGAGTGCGGAATCACGGGGTAGCCTGCGGGTGGATAGGAACCGGGCAAGTCCTCGAGATGGGAAATAAGGGGTCTAAGAGAGAAAAGGGTAAAGGAAATCCAGGTGCCAATGATGAAAAATACCCCGGGGTACCCCCTGATAGTCCGTTGGGACGGATGTTAGAAAATTGGGATTACGGGAGGCGAAAAGGGAAGTCAAAGAAAAAGATGATACAGTACTGTGAATTCTGGTCCCGCCAGCTGATCCACGGGTCGGCTGTGTGGTGGCCTAAGTTCGGGTCTAGCGAGGATTGGGTACAACAAGCCCTTAATCTGTACGTGAATTCAAAACCTAACATTAAACCCGAAGAAAGTGATTATGCCCTATGCTGGTTACCAACGACAAATAGTTATAAGTTGAAAGCGATAAAGGAAGGGGAACAGAAAAAGAATACATGGGAGGTGCTCGAGCACCTACCGCCTCCATATGTGCCCCCTACCGCTCCGCAAATCGATGATCTTGAGGCAAGGGAAAGTGAAAATGAATCGGCAGCTGCAGCTGGAGAAGATGCAGACCAGGGTGAAGAGGAAACGGAACGTGCAAAACCGCAGAGTATAGGAGCCAGGAGGATGGAAACCAGGACAGAGGAAGATAAAAGAAGAAATAAGTGGGAGGTATTGGATAATTTACCGCCTCCATACATACCTCCGGTGCCTCCAGCGGCACCCGTTATGGGAGCAGAGGGAGAAGATAATATGGCGGCAGTAGGGAGGAGAGTCGGCACCGAGCAAGGTGATGACGAAGTAGAGGAGGTAGGGCAAAAATCTGACCAAGAAAACAAAAGAGAGACTAGGGCGGAGAGGAAAAGGAAAGAAAACCAAGAGATGAAGAAAGAGGGCGAAGAAACAAAAACGTGTCCCCTCCGAGAAGTCCCAATGGGAGGGGCAGAAGGGGGAACAGGTTACGTGAACGTTCCCCTGACGAGCACAGAGGTACGGACCTTTAAGAAAGAGATGAAAAATCTGTTAGAAGATCCCATGGGCCTTGCGGAACAATTGGACCAATTCCTGGGACCAAATACCTACACCTGGGATGAAATGTACTCAATAATGGGGACCCTATTCTCCGCACAAGAAAGGCAAATGATAAGACAAGCTGCAATAGCAGTCTGGGAAAGGGAGAAGCCCCAGGATGGACCAGGTGAACAAAAATTCCCATTAGTAGACCCACGATGGGATAAGCAATCGGAGGACGGAAGGAGGAATATGCGATATGTACGCGAATACATGATAAAAGGGATACGACAGGCTGTGCCAAAGGGATACAACTTCACTAAGGCCTTTGGAAGTCACCAGAACCCCGATGAAACCCCGTCAGATTTCCTGGATAGAATCCGGAGGAACATGCAACAATACGCGGGAATAGACACTGAAACGGAGGTTGGCCAACAGCTGATTCGTGTTGAATTTGTATCGAAGGCATGGCCAGATATAAGAAAAAAAAAACTGGAAAAACTAGAAGACTGGAATACTAAACCCTTGAGTGAACTACTTAGGGAGGCACAGAAAGTGTTTGTAAGAAGGGATGAAGAGAAGCAGAAGAAAGCAGCCAAGATAATGGTCCAGACGATCCAACAGGTGACCGCAGACAAAAGAGAAAGAAGAGACCCATGGCCGGGATGAAGTGGCAGCCAAGATCGAAGTAGGGGACCCAGGAGGGCCCCTAGATGTTTTCACTGCAACGAAGAGGGATACTTCAGGCGCGAGTGCCCCAGATACCGACGGGAAGTGCGCTCGTACGCTATGATGGAAGAAGAGTACTAGGGGGGTCGGGGGTTCCAACCCTTGGGGAAGAAAAATCATCGGCAGGAACCCCTGGTAAACTTGAAATTAGGTCCCCAAGGGTGTGACACAACCTTCATGGTCGACTCAGGAGCTGAAAGATCGAGTATAATAGAGATACCATCAGGGACCCAGACCGGAGCAAAATTGATGGGAGTATCCGGTATCGGAGGAAAGACAATACCAGTGCCAATTGTGGACAATGTGGAAGTCGGATATGAAGATAGAGCAACTAGACGAGACCTCCTCCTGCTGCCCTCGGCAGGATTTAATCTATTAGGAAGAGATCTGCAGGTTCAATTGGGTATTGGAACCGTGCCAAGCAATGGAGAGATAATAGTAAAACTATTCGCATTAAAAGAGGAAGACGATCGGAAAATAGAGCCCGAGGTATGGTATAGAGAGGGAAACAGGGGAGGATTGAACATCAGCCCTTTACAGATCACCTTGTTACCGGACAGTCGCCCAGTGAGAAGGAAGCAGTACCCCATTGCGATGGAAGGAAGAAAAGGGCTGCAGCCGGTGATTGAAGGACTGATCGCTGACGGACTACTGGAGGAATGTATGTCACCATATAATACCCCAATACTCCCGGTGCGAAAGCCAGATGGGACTCATCGGATGGTACAAGACCTGCGGGGCCTAAATGCAGTAGTCCAAACCCGATACCCGGTAGTGCCCAACCCTTACACGCTGATGAGTAAGATCTCTCCTGACCATGAATGGTTCAGTGTAATAGATCTAAAAGATGCCTTCTGGAGTTGCCCGCTAGAAGAGAGCAGTCGTGACATGTTTGTGTTCGAATGGGAGTACCATACCCCGTGGCATCCCCAGAGTTCGGGAAGAGTAGAACGAATGAACAGCACCCTGAAGGCACAGCTAACCAAGTTGATGTTGGAAACCAAGCTACCATGGACCAAGTGTTTGCCGATCGCTCTCCTGAGAATACGTACAGCACCCCAGAAGGACATAGGAGTATCTCCTTATGAGATGCTCTTTGGACTGCCATATTGGAATAAAATAGAGGGGTATCCCACACTACAGGGGGGTGATTTATTTGTAAAGAACAATTTACTGGCCTTGTCCCGTTCCTTTGCAGAACTGCGGAAAAAGGGTCTCTTGGCCCAGACTCCGCTGCTCGATTTTGCTTTACATCAGATCGTGCCTGGAGATTGGGTTCTGGTAAGGATCTGGAAGCCGGAGAAGTTACAGCCACAGTGGGAAGGCCCTTTCCAGGTCCTGCTAACAACAGAGGCGGCTGTACGGACAAAAGAAAAAGGGTGGACACACGCATCCAGGGTAAAAGGACCGGTGAAGCCCGAAAGCCACACTGAGTGGACCTGTGTTCCCGGTGAAGAACCGATGGTGGTGAGGCTGAAAAGGCAGCAAAAATGAACTCTATGTGGACTGTAACATTATTGACTGTAATATATTTGATTCTATATGTCGGGGAAATTGAAGGGAAATGTGACAAGTGCAGAACCGTGGTACGAGTGGGGCAGAGGGTGTTCCCAGGATCATTTGTGTCCCACTCGCATGTGAATGATCAATGCTATGATCTAAGCAAGAGAGAAACATGTTGGGAGTATAGTAAACCTTATTACCAAGTTTATAATAAGGGCTACTCGAGGGGATATGGATGGGGTATATACGGGGGTGTCTCTAGATGTCCCAGGGCAATGGCACATCCCCTCTACATTGGTTAAGGAACATGTGGATAAGGTAAAGGAGACTATAATACAAGATGAGAAGAAGAAGGAGGTAGAAGAGAGCAAGCAAAGGAAGAAGACAGTGATCTCCACGGACCCGTCTATATATCAGGAGATAGAAAAAGACATAGTCCTACCTGATGTTAAAGAGAACCTTTTTATAGACCTAGCTACCCGGATTGCCACGAGCCTGATTATTAGTGGTTGTTGGGTCTGTGGAGGACCGCACATGAGTGAACAGTGGCCGTGGAGGGGTGAGAGCTTGAGTGTATGGGAATTGCTTGAGCGCAATTGGACAAATGTTCCTGACCGGAAGGAGCAAAAATGGAAATTGACCAATTATCCGGATAACAGGTATGTGTTGAAAGGAAGGGAAAGGTAAAGGCGGGGGTCTAATGATTCTCTTACTTTTGCCGTGTTTGATTCCTTGTATACGAACACTGATCAGGCGCAGTATTTTCCAGCTCCAGGCGGTAGCGACACCCCAACATGGGACAAACGAGCTAAAACTTATGCTATTAAAGAAGAAAGTTGACCCTCCACGGGGGGCGGAGGAAGGACGGTGGGCCCCCTGGAAAGAGGGAAAATGCTAGCTGCTACGCACATCTTAAAAAGAAAAAGGGTGGAATTGTGAGAGTTGAAGTAAATTAAGATGTGCGAGGTTAAAAGTCAGTGCAGAAAACAAAAGTGATTTAATTATGTCTGGGTTAAAGTCAGTAAACAAATGTGATTTAATTATGAATGCAGAAGCCCTGACAAGATTAACTGTTTGTGGAATCATTGAAGTCCTGAGATATGGACTATTGTTTTACAGAAACGTGTAAAAAAACAACTCCAAATATGGAATGGGAAAACACTGTGTACCTCCCGAGTCAGGGAGGGGAGGGGTAAGGAAGAAGGATAAAACCTGCTGCCCTGTAAGGTTCAGGGTTCCCTTCTCTGAGGGGGCCCAGCTCTGCAGAACTGTTAATAAACTTTGTTTCCTTGAATTTGTCTTGAAGCCATTATTCGGGAGCGTGGCTCGTTTCTGACAGTTCCGCTGGGTTTAGTAGCTGAGCCACGCGTGAAGGTCAGGAGCTGGATTTGGTTTTGAAGGGGCGCTTTGAGACACGTGTCACTGTGGGCAGTTAATAGAAAGGGGGAGCTTGTCTCCATTACCGCCCCCGGCTATAACAACCTTCAGCAACCACACTAACCAGTTGTGCGCCCTTGGTCACACTTGCCCACCCTCACACGCTGATATATGCGGCCAAAGATTTGTGAGTATAGCCGACATCACATCAGAGCAAAGAGGAAATTCAGTGAATTATAAAAGGGACCAGGTTAATCCCCTGTGTAAAGAGATAGAACGACATCACATCAGAGCAAAGAGGAAAGACAGTGAATCACAAAAGGGACGAGGTTAATCCCCTGTGAAAAGAGAACGGACGTAAAAAGATGAAACGGATCACACATTAAAGAGCCGATAGAATTCAGCATAAATGGAAGGGGACAAACTTCTTATATTGTATAAAATATTAACTGGCAAAGATAAGTTAAACCTAGACCTTTACTTCAAAGTAATCGGAGAAATTAAAAGCACGGGCTACAAAAAGACCATAGTTAATTGTACAAGGAGACAGACACTGTATTATTCAGCAGGTTTTAAATATTTCCATCACACCCCCGAGCCGTGTACACAATGTCAACGACAGAGTTACTGAAGGTAGAAATCAGATTCTGTTGTGGAAACCCGTGTACTGGTATGTTTAAAAAGACTGAGACTATCCCCCCAGTCGTGTACACAGTTTCAACACTACAGAGTTACTGAAGGTAGGACTCAGATTTTGTAGAAACCCCGCGAACTGGCATGTTTTAAAAGACTGAGACAATCCCCTGAACTGTGTACCTGTACACAATTTCAGCATTAGAGTTATTGAAGGTACAATTCAAATTGTTTCAGTGTCTCCTGGATTGAGGACAATAAGTTTATGTAAATTACCCAAATACGCCCTGGACTATCCCAAACCCAGACTGGGAGATGGGCAAAGATTTGGCAGGTAGAGGAACGAACAGTTTACCTGCAGGATGTCCACAGACTTGTTGTAGAGTTTAGTGACTTGCGTGCCTCTGTGTCCGTGGGAGCTCTGTCGTCTGAATTTATGCTTTGCACCTTGGTGGGTCACCCAGGTCAAACAGGTTAAATAAACATCCTACATCAGCGTTCTTGAATTTCCGTCCGGAGCTTGCAATGAAAACTGAGAGGAAGTGACTGATGTGGTGAAGGAAGACCTGATCACCAGCAGAGGTTGAAGGAACTTCTTTGCCACTCTAAACGCAAGTGGGGTAATCGGTAGAGTAAAGATCATCCTTTTACTAATTTACATGGTCCAATATCACCAGATTCAATGAAGAGGACAAGGGAGATCCTGCCAAAAAACTCTCTCGGTGTATTCTATAATTCAGCTGTGATCCCCGGGAATGGACAATGACGGACAGACAGCAGAAAGACCAGCCTGGGAAAACCCAGTGAATAGTCATGTGACCTTCGAAATCGACAAGCGGCCTCTGCACCGTAGACAGAGGGTGTGAATGGTAGCACCGGGACCGACCGGGCAGGCAGCGGAGGGAACGTCGAACCTCAACTGATCACAACGGGAAGAATGGAAATAATAATAAGACAGAGACAAACATCCTCTGACATCTCGGGATGGACATAGAACCATAGAACAGTGTACAGGCCCTTCATCCCTCCATGTCGCGCACATGGGGAGATACAGGCAGGAAACATCCTCTGACATCTCGGGATGGACATGGGGAGATACAGGCAGGAAACATCCTCTGACATCTCGGGATGGACATGGGGAGATACAGGCAGGAAACATCCTCTGACATCTCGGGATGGACATGGGGAGATACAGGCAGGAAACATCCTCTGACATCTCGGGATGGACATGGGGAGATACAGGCAGGAAACATCCTCTGACATCTCGGGATGGACATGGGGAGATACAGGCAGGAAACATCCCCTGACATCTCGGGATGGACATGGGGAGATACAGGCAGGAAACATCCTCTGACATCTCGGGATGGACATGGGGAGATACAGGCAGGAAACATCCTCTGACATCTCGGGATGGACATGGGGAGATACAGGCAGGAAACATCCCCTGACATCTCGGGATGGACATGGGGAGATACAGGCAGGAAACATCCTCTGACATCTCGGGATGGACATGGGGAGATACAGGCAGGAAACATCCTCTGACATCTCGGGATGGACATGGGGAGATACAGGCAGGAAACATCCTCTGACATCTCGGGATGGACATGGGGAGATACAGGCAGGAAACATCCCCTGACATCTCGGGATGGACATGGGGAGATACAGGCAGGAAACATCCTCTGACATCTCGGGATGCACATGGGGAGATACAGGCAGGAAACATCCTCTGACATCTCGGGATGGACATGGGGAGATACAGGCAGGAAACACCCTCTGACATCTCGGGATGGACATGGGGAGATACAGGCAGGAAACATCCTCTGACATCTCGGGATGGACATGGGGAGATACAGGCAGGAAACACCCTCTGACATCTCGGGATGGACATGGGGAGATACAGGCAGGAAACATCCTCTGACATCTCGGGATGGACATGGGGAGATACAGGCAGGAAACACCCTCTGACATCTCGGGATGGACATGGGGAGATACAGGCAGGAAACATCCTCTGACATCTCGGGATGGACATGGGGAGATACAGGCAGGAAACATCCTCTGACATCTCGGGATGGACATGGGGAGATACAGGCAGGAAACATCCTCTGACATCTCGGGATGGACATGGGGAGATACAGGCAGGAAACACCCTCTGACATCTCGGGATGGGGACGATACAGGCAGGAAACATCCCTCTGACATCTCGGGATGGACATGGGGAGATACAGGCAGGAAACATCCTCTGACATCTCGGGATGGACATGGGGAGATACAGGCAGGAAACATCCTCTGACATCTCGGGATGGACATGGGGAGATAAGGCAGGAAACATCCCCTGACATCTCGGGATGGGACATGGGGAGATACAGGCAGGAAAACATCCTCTGACATCTCGGGATGGACATGGGGAGATACAGGCAGGAAACACCCTCTGACATCTCGGGATGGACATGGGGAGATACAGGCAGAAACATCCTCTGACATCTCGGGATGGACATGGGGAGATACAGCAGGAAACATCCTCTGACATCTCGGGATGGACATGGGGAGATACAGGCAGGAAACATCCTCTGACATCTCGGGATGGAACATGGGGAGATACAGGCAGGGAAACATCCTCTGACATCTCGGGATGGACATGGGGAGATACAGGCAGGAAACATCCTCTGACATCTCGGGATGGACATGGGGAGATACAGGCAGGAAACATCCTCTGACATCTCGGGATGGACATGGGGAGATACAGGCAGGAAACATCCCTCTGACATCTCGGGATGGACATGGGGAGATACAGGCAGGAAACATCCTCTGACATCTCGGGATGGACATGGGGAGATACAGGCAGGAAACATCCCTCTGACATCTCGGGATGGACATGGGGAGATACAGGCAGGAAACACCCTCTGACATCTCGGGATGGACATGGGGAGATACAGGCAGGAAACATCCTCTGACATCTCGGGATGGACATGGGGAGATACAGGCAGGAAACACCCTCTGACATCTCGGGATGGACATGGGGAGATACAGGCAGGAAACACCCTCTGACATCTCGGGATGGACATGGGGAGATACAGGCAGGAAACACCCTCTGACATCTCGGGATGGACATGGGGAGATACAGGCAGGAAACACCCTCTGACATCTCGGGATGGACATGGGGAGATACAGGCAGGGAAACACCCTCTGACATCTCGGGATGGACATGGGGAGGTACAGGCAGGAAACATCCCTCTGACATCTCGGGATGGACATGGGGAGATACAGGCAGGAAACACCCTCTGACATCTCGGGATGGACATGGGGAGATACAGGCAGGAAACACCTCTGACATCTCGGGATGGACATGGGAGATACAGGCAGGAAACATCCCTCTGACATCTCGGGATGGACCATGGGGAGATACAGGCAGGAAACATCCTCTGACATCTCGGGATGGACATGGGGAGATACAGGCAGGAAACATCCTCTGACATCTCGGGATGGACATGGGGAGATACAGGCAGGAAACATCCTCTGACATCTCGGGATGGACATGGGGAGATACAGGCAGGAAACATCCTCTGACATCTCGGGATGGACATGGGGAGATACAGGCAGGAAACACCCTCTGACATCTCGGGATGGACATGGGGAGATACAGGCAGGAAACACCCTCTGACATCTCGGGATGGACATGGGGAGATACAGGCAGGAAACATCCTCTGACATCTCGGGATGGACATGGGGAGATTGAGTGTGGTCAGAATCAGAGACGTTTATTTCTCCTGACACTCAGTATTGTCGTGACGCGTGATGTCTTTTGTCAGTAACCTGCTTATGGACGCTGCGTTTGTGTTCAACCAAGGCCTCACATCTCTTGACCTCAACACGGGCCAATGAGCTAAATACCAGAGGCGAGGTTCTCGTGGACAGCCCACAACATCAATTCGGCATTTGACCGAGTTCGGGTTCATAATGGCAGCATAATGAAGTAAATGGAGATTAGGCCGAGATCCCTTGGCTGGCTGGACCCATACCTGACACAACGGAAGATAGTTGTGATGGTTGGAGCTCAATCATCTCATCCTCAGGACATATAACCATATAACGATCACAGCATGGAAACAGGCCATCTCGGCCCTCCTAGTCCGTGCGAACTCTTAATCTCACCTAGTCCCACCTACCCGCACTCAGCCCATAACCCTCCACTCCTTTCCTGTCCATATATCTATCCAATTTTACCTTAAATGACACAACTGAACTGGCCTCTGCTACTTCTACAGGAAGCTCATTACTGGAGGAGTTCCTCAGGGAAGTCTCCTTGAACCAATTATCTCCAGCTTCTTCTTCAATGACTTCCCTTCCATCATGGATTAGAAGTGGGGATGTTCGCAGACGACCGCACATTGTTCTGCGCCATTAGTGATTCCGCCGATGGTGAAGCAGTTCACACCCAGCTACAGCAGGACCTGGACACTCTCCAGGCTTGGGCTGACAAGTAACATTCGAGCCACACAAGTGCCAGGCATTGACCATCTCCAACAAGAGAGGCTCTAACCATCGTCCCTTGACATTCAGTGACATCACCGTCACTGAATCCCTTTCTATCAACATCCTGGGGGGTTACCATTGACGGGAAACTGAACTGGTCTAGCCATATAAATACCGTGGCTACCGGAGCAGGTCAAAGGCTAGGAACTACGGCCTGTATCTCACCTCCTGACTCCCCGGAGCCTGTCCACCATCTACGAGGCTCAGGTCAGGAGTGTGATGGAATACTCGCCCCTCGCCTGGATGAGTGAAGCTCCATCAACACTCAAGAAGCTCGACACCATCCAGTACCAGGCAGCCCACTTGATCGTTACCCCCTTCCACAAGCATCCAATCCCCCCACCATCGACGGACAGTTACAGCAGTGTGTACTGTCTACAAGATGCACTGCAACAACACACCCGAAGTTCCTCAGGCAGCCCCTCCCAGACCCACGGCCACCACCGTCTAGAACAGTGGTTCCCAACCTTTTCTATGCCCCACACCCCTAGGAAACGTTTGATTAATGTTCGCACCCCTACAAGAGTAATATCACATTTGAAGATGAAGAAGTTTAATTTCGAATTCTTGAACCACAAATTGAACCACATACAATACCACGGGGTGAACAAACTGAACTTAAAAAAAAATAAGCTTTTAACGCAGTGCATAAAATGCAAATATAAATTGAGCAATTAGATTCTAATTTATTCAGAAAAAATTGTAAACAGTAAAATCAATCCCAATTGTGAACATAAAATTCAATGACTTCTTTGCTCCTGCTTCTCATTCATGATCTTGTCAAAGCGTGGAACTTTCTCGCTGACTGCAATCCGCAGGTCTGTCTGTAGATTCAGGCAATTCCTAGATTTTGTCTTCATTGACAAACGAGAACTGAATCCAGATTCACACAAGTATGTTGTTGGAAATGGAATGAGGACATGGAGTGCTTTTCCACCAAGTCTTGGGAACATATCCAGTGCTGCACACCAAAACTCCTCCAAAGTCTTGCTTTCAGATTGCATTTCAAGAGCTCAATTTGTCCGCAAATCAATAAGATCTTCCTTCAGCTCTTCATCATCCGACATCTTCTCCAGATTGTAAGAATATGGATTCATGATCCATTCTTCTGAAATCTTCAGGTCTCCAGCAGCAAAATATCCATCAAACGATTCTGACAGCATTTCCAAATGAGCCACAACTTCTTCACGCACAGTAGGAGTTATAGATCCAGCATCATCAACCATCTCTTCTAGTGAAGGAAAATTTGGGAGACTACCTCTTTCCATCCTTCGATGCCAAAGACGTAACTTTTCTTTGAAGGCATTCAACTTTTCACAAGCCTTCAATGTGTTTATCCCTTTTCCTTGAAGAGAAACACTCAGGTCATTCATACGAGTGAAAATGTCAGCTAAGTAAGCCAGCATTTGGGCGATTCCATTGCCCCAACCAGATCACATTCAGGCTCCTCCAGAAAAACTTTGATTTCTTCCCGCAGTTCAAAGAAGCGGGTAAAAGCTTGTCCTCGTGACAACCAACGGACTTCTGTGTGGAAAAACAAAACTGAATGCTCACTTCCAGATCCTCACAAAATGATTTGAGGATGCTGTCATGCGGGTGAGAAACTGCTAGAAAGTTCAGCAGTCTAATGAACAAGGAGACAATTAAGAGAGAGAGAGGACTCTGACTTGGTTTTGATAACAGTTTTAATTGTGACCTTGAGAGAGAGAGAGAGTACGGCGCCAGCTGAGACACGAGCTGGGAAGTCACCATGGTAACAGCTCAGAGCGGTTGAGCTAACGGACGGCTGGAATTTCCAATGGATTATAAAAAGTTGAGGCTGTTGGTCTGATAACGGCAGAGGAGACACAGCATGGGAGAAGTGCGGAAGCTACCCGAGAAACCACTGTGGAGTTTAAGACCACCACGAGGGTGGAGGCCATGGACCGATTAATTTCGACCCGCGATTACCGGTGCGGTAAGAGCTTGCCTGTGGGGGTCTGCTGGTGGGGAACCCGTGCCGTGGGTTAGTAGACCGTTCCCTAGAAGGGGCTCTGTCCGTCTGTGTCTGTGTGGGGTTCACACGAAGTGACTCTAAAGACTTCGGAAGCAAGAACAACTAAAGCTGCCAACGAAATATCAACTCAATTAACTCTCCCACTCTCTCCATCAATTCAACTTGACGCAACACGAAGTGAACTGATCTGCTTAAACTTACCTGACACCGTAAGACTGATATCTACCTCTGGGACTATTATCTTTGTATCCACACGTACATTTATGGAGATAGAAACACAGAAAACATAGAAAATAGGTGCAGGAGTAGGCCATTTGGCCCTTTGAGCCTGCACTGCCATTCAGTATGATCATGGCTGATCATCCAACTCAGAACCCTGTACCTGCTTTCTCTCCATACCCCCTGATCTCTTTAGCACAAGGGCCATATCTAACTTCCTCTTAAATATAGCCAATGAACCAGCCTCAACTGTTTCCTGTGGCAGAGAATTCCACAGATTCACCACTCTCTGTGTGAAGAAGTTTTTCCTCATCTCGGTCCTAAAAGGCTTCCCCTTTATCCTTAAACTGTGAATCCTCGTTCTGGACTTCCCCAACTTAGGAAACAATCTTCCTGCATCTAGCCTGTCCAATCCCTTCAGAATTTTAGACGTTTCAATAAGATCCCCCCTCAATCTTCTAAATTCCAGTGAGTATAAGCCTAGTCGATCCAGTCTTTCTTCATATGAAAGTCCTGCCACCCCAGGAATCAATCTGGTGAACCTTCTCTGTACTCCCTCTATGGCAAGAATGTCTTTCCTCAGATTGGGGGATCAAAACTGCACACAATACTCTAGGTGCGGTCTCACCAAGGCCTCGTACAACTGCAGTAGAACCTCCCTGCTCCTGTACTCGAATCCTCTTGCTAGAATGCCAACATACCATTTGCCTTTTTCACCACCTGCTGTATCTGCATGCCCACCTTCAATGACTGGTGTACAATGACACCCAGGTCTCGTTGCCCCTCCCCTTTTCCTAATCGGCCCACCATTCAGATAACAATCTGTTTTCCTGTTCTTGCAACCAAAGTGGATAACCTCACATTTATCCATATTAAATTGCATCTGCCATGAATTTGCCCACTCACCTAACCTATCCAGGTCACTCTGCATCCTCCTCACAGCTAACACCGCCGCCCAGCTTCGTGTCATCCGCAACTTGGAGATGCTGCATTTAATTCCCTTGTCTAAATCATTAATGTATATTGTAAACAACTGGGGTCCCAGCACTGAGCCTTGCGGTACCCCACTAGTCACTGCCTGCCATTCTGAAAAGATCCCATTTACTCCCCACTCTTTGCTTCCTGACTGCCAACCAATTCTCTATCCACATCAATACCATACCCCCAATACCGTGTGCTTTAAGTTTGTACACTAATCTCCTGTACGGGACCTTGTCAAAGGCCTTTTGAAAATCTAAATATACCACATCCACTAGCTCTCCCCTATCCACTCTACTAGTTACATCTTCAAAAAATTCTATAAGATTCGTCAGACATGATTTTCCTTTCACAAATCCATGCTGACTTTGTCTGATGATTTCACCTCTTTCCAAATGTGCTGTTATCATATCTTTGATAACCGACTCTAGCATTTTCCCCCACCACCGATGTCAGACTAACCGGTTTATAATTCCCCGGTTTTTCTCTCCCTCCTTTTTTGAAAAGTGGGGTTACATTAGTCACCTTCCAATCCTCAGGAACTAATCCAGAATCTAAGGAGTTTTGAAAAATTATCACTAATGCATCCACTATTTCTTGGGCTACTTCCTTAAGCGCTCTGGGATGCAGACCATCTGGCCCTGGGGATTTATCTGCCTTTAATCCCTTCAATTTACCTAACACCACTTCCCTACTAACATGTATTTCCCTCAGTTCCTCCATCTCACTAGACCTTCAGTCCCTTACTATTTCCCGGAAGATTATTTATGTCCTCCTTAGTGAAGACAGAACCAAAGTAGTTATTCAATTGGTCTGCCATGTCTTTGTTCCCTATGATCAATTCACCTGTTTCTGACTGTAAGGGACCTACATTTGTCTTGACCAATCTTTTTCTTTTCACATATCTATAAAAGCTTTTACAGTCAGTTTTTATGTTCCCTGCCAGCTTTCTCTCATAATCTTTTTTTTCCCTTTCCTAATTAAGCCCTTTGTCCTCCTCTGCTGGTCTCTGAATTTCTCCTAGTCCTCAGGTGTGCCGCTTTTTTTTTTGCTAATTTATATGTTTCTTCTTTGGACTTGATACTATCCCTAATTTCCCTTGTCAGCCACGAGTACACTACCTTCCCTGGTTTATTCTTTTGCCAAACTGGGATGAACAATTGTTGTAGTTCATCCATGCGATCTTTAAATGCTTGCCATTGCATATCCCACCGTCAACCCTTTAAGTATCATTTGCCAGTCTATCTTAGCTAATTCCACGTCTCATACCTTCAAAGTTACCCTTCTTTAAGTTCAGAACCTTTGTTTCTGAATTAACTATGTCACTCTCTATATAATAGTTTATAACCTGTATCGTATTATCCAGTTTTAATGATATTAATTTGTAGTAGTAATAAATATAGTCTTAATTTATAGTAACCAGACTCCAGGTGTGTTCCATTTCTGCTAGTCCCTTTCAACTTGTCACGGGATTCGTGACAATGCGATGATTCAAAGCACGCCCCCCTGATCCAGTTGATGATCTTCACACAAGTATCAAGGACTTTCTTCAAATTTGGAGGCAATGTTTTTGACGCCAAAGCATGTCGATGAAGAAAACAATGGGTAACTTGCAAGTCTGGAATCTCCTTTTTCATCAATGCAGAAAAGCCAGATTTATTTCTAAGCATTGCAGGTGCCCCGTCAGTGCACACAGAACTTTGATATCTAAATAGTGTTTGGCAAAGAAGTCTTTCACCAGCTGCATCACATCCTTTGTAGTTGTGTTTGTTTTCAGATCTTTACAAGACAGGAGATCTTCCTTCACAGCACCATCATTGACAAACCTCACTAATGTGATGAGTTGACTACAACTGGAGACATCAGTTGACTCATCCCACTGAATAGAGATTTTAAGAGGACTAGCTCTGACATCTGAGATGACTTGGTCCAAAATATCTTCACTCAAATCACTGATTCAGTTGTGAGTGACATTATTTGATAGGGGCACCTGTTCAATTTTTTTTCTTGCTTCTTTGCCCAGGATAATTGTTGCCATTTCCAATGCACGTGGCTTGATGAGATCTTCCGCAATTGTATGGGGCTTCTTGGATTTGGCCACTTTATATGCCACTTGGTATGAAGCAAGAAGTAACGGTTTTTCAACAGAAACGAAACCTAATTTTGGAAGAGTTCCGTGTGAATCAAAACGAGCTCTTTTGATTTTCAATGACCCAACATCATGTCTTTCAACATCAGCTCCGCCACCCTTGTTCTTAAAGTGCTCTTGAAGCTTGGATGGCTTCGGATTTGAGTTGGAAAACACAACGCTACAAAGAATGCTCTGGGGTTTTTGCAAGCCATCATTTCCTGTTGTGCGAGTGAAACCAAGCCCACATAGTCATCATTCCATTTCCTTCCTTTTGGCATGATGAAGGGTTAAGGGTAAAGAGAAAAATATGAGCTAATATGAGAAAAACTATCTGACCAAGTCAGGGTTGACCGCTTTACTCAACCAGACACGCCTATAGCAAAGTATCGTGGGAAATACGCTTTTGAATATTATATTACAATATTATCTGCGGTTACGCCAAGATAAATCGCCAGGTGGAAATGCTACAGGGACTTATTAGGCTGCTCTCTACTGAACTTACACACCTATTTCTGATGATTACCGGAGATATGAACTCCCGTCACACGATTCAAAGTCCTCGGTGCTAACCATGATACCTCCTCAACTCACACAATTCAAAATTATCAACGGTTCAAGAAAAAAACTTTTTAAGAGAAAAAGAAAAACTTTGAAATTCAAAAACTTCTTTAATGCTTTGAGACAAATACGAATGAATGACTTCAGCTGCTTTTTATCAAAATGCGGCTTTTAAAAATTTTATAATTGAATAACTTACCTACTGTCTGTGGGTTTGGTTTTAACTTGGAGTCATTACTCGATGGTTGATTCAGGATGTATAAAGATTTGGGTATTATGAGATGATCTTCAACTCTGAGCTGTAACTCCCAGGTAACACTGATGAGACTCCTCAACTCTGAGGTGTAACTCCCAGGTAACACTGATGAGAATACTCAATGCTGACTCGGGCAGCGGGAGACTGGAGTGAGTTTACGTCTCTCTTGACTCGGGCAGCGGGAGACTGGAGTGAGTTTACGTTTCTCTCGACTTGGGCAGCGGGAGACTGGAGTGAGTTTACGTCTCTCTCGACTCGGGCAGCGGGAGATTGGAGTGAGTTTACGTTTCTCTTGACTCGGACAGCGGGAGACTGGAGTGAGTTTACGTTTCTCTCGACTTGGGCAGTGGGAGACTGGAACGTGCTTGGGACAAACGTTACTACCACTTCTCAAGGCACACTGGCAGCCGGCTGAGTGATGACTCGTGACTCGTCACTCAAGGACACAAGCCACTCTTTGTCGCACCCCCTGAAATCCCATCTCGCACCCCCTGGGGGTGCGGGCACCCCAGGTTGGGAACCCCTGATCTAGAAGGACGGGAACAGCCGATCCCTGGGAACACCACCTCTTGGAAATCCCCCTCCCAGTCACTCACCATCCTGACTTGGAAACATATCGCCGAACCTTCATTGCCACTGGGTCACAATCATGGAATTCCCTCCATAACAGCACTGTGGGTGTACCTACACCTCGGGGACTGCAGCGGTTCAAGAAGGCAGCTCATCGCCACCTTCTCAAGGGCAACTAGGGTTGGGCAATAAAGCTTGCAAAGCCCACGAGCCGTAAATGAATCAATTAAAAAAGTACAGTGCACTGATCAGTGATCTGGATGATGGGGCGCTAAATTGCATTAGTAAGTATGCAGATGATACTAAGGTAGGTGGCCTTGTGGATAATGAAGTAGGTTTTCAAAGGTTGCAGAGAGATTTAGGCCAGTTAGAGGAGTGGGCTGAACGATGGCAGATGGAGTTTAATGCTGATAAGTGTGAGGAGCTACATTTTAGTAGGAATAATCCAAATAGGACATACATGGTAAATGGTAAGGCACTGAGGAATGCAGTAGAACAGAGTGATCTAGGAATAATGGTGCATAGTTCCCTGAAGGTGGAATCTCATGTGGATAGGGTGGTGAAGAAAGCTTTTGGCATGTTGGCCTTTATAAATCAGAGCATTGAGTATAGGAGTTGGGATGTAACGTTAAAATTGTACAAGGCATTGGTAAGGCCGAATTTGGAATATTGTGTACAGTTCTGGTCACCAAATTATAGGAAAGATGTCAACAAAATAGAAAGAGTACAGAGAAGATTTACTAGAATGTTACCTGGGTTTCAGCACCTAAGTTACCGAGAAAGGTTGAACAAGTTAGGTCTTTATTCTTTGGAGTGTAGAAGGTTGAGGGGGGACTTGATATTTAAAATTATGAGGGGGATAGATAGAGTTGACG
Organism: Hemitrygon akajei; assembly: GCF_048418815.1. NCBI lineage: Eukaryota > Metazoa > Chordata > Chondrichthyes > Myliobatiformes > Dasyatidae > Hemitrygon > Hemitrygon akajei. The sequence continues at coordinate 1,901,665 of NC_133149.1, forward strand.
TGGATAGGCTTTTTTCCATTGAGAGTAGGGGAGATTCAAACAAGAGGACATGAGTTGAGAGTTAGGGGGCAAAAGTTTAAGGGTAACATGAGGGAGAATTTCTTTACTCAGAGAGTGGTAGCTGTGTGGAACGAGCTTCCAGTAGAAGTGGTAGAAGCAGGATCGGATTTGTCATTTAAAGTAAAATTGGATAGGTATATGGACAGGAAAGGAATGGAGGGTTATGGGCTGAGTGCAGGTCAGTTTGTCAGAGTAAGCGTTTGGCACGGACTAAAGGGGCCGAGATGGCCTGTTTCCGTGCTGTAATTGTTATATGGTTATAAACAGTTATTTTTAAAAGATATTATAAATTACAATAAGAAATAGAAACAAAAATTAAATGAGCAGAGTAAAATGAGTAAAGTCAGTGAGGTAGTGTTCACGGTTTCACTGTCCATTCAGAAATCTCATGGCAGAGGGGAAGAAGCTGTTCCTGAATCGCTGAGTGTGCGTCTTCAGGCTCCTGTGCCTCCTCCCCGATGGCGGAGGGGAAGAAGCTGTTCCTGAATCGCTGAGTGTGCGTCTTCAGGCTCCTGCACCTCTTCCCTGATGGCGGAGGGGAAGAAGCTGTTCCTGAATCGCTGAGTGTGTGTCTTCAGGCTCCTGTACCTCCTCCCTGATGGCAGAGGGGAAGAAGCTGTTCCTGAATCGTTGAGTGTGTGTCTTCAGGCTCCTGTACCTCCTCCCTATGGCGGAGGGGAAGAAGCTGTTCCTGAATCGCTGACTGTGTGTCTTCAGGCTCCTGTACCTCCTCCCTGATGGCGGAGGGGAAGAAGCTGTTCCTGAATCGCTGAGTGTGTGTCTTCAGGCTCCTGTACCTCCTCCCTGATGACGGAGGGGAAGAAGCTGTTCCTGAATCGCTGACTGTGTGTCTTCAGGCTCCTGTACCTCCTCCCTGATGGCGGAGGGGAAGAAGCTGTTCCTGAATCGCTGAGTGTGTGTCTTCAGGCTCCTGTACCTCCTCCCAGATGGCGGAGGGGAAGAAGCTGTTCCTGAATCGCTGAGTGTGTGCCTTCAGGCTCCTGTACCTCCTCCCTGATGGCGGAGGGGAAGAAGCTGTTCCTGAATCGCTGAGTGTGTGCCTTCAGGCTCCTGTACCTCCTCCCTGATGGCGGAGGGGAAGAAGCTGTTCCTGAATCGCTGAGTCTGTGTCTTCAGGCTCCTGTACCTCCTCCCTGATGGCGGAGGGGAAGAAGCTGTTCCTGAATCGTTGAGTGTGTGCCTTCAGGCTCCTGTACCTCCTCCCTGATGGCGGAGGGGAAGAAGCTGTTCCTGAATCCCTGAGTGTGTGTCTTCAGGCTCCTGTACCTCCTCCCTGATGGCGGAGGGGAAGAAGCTGTTCCTGAATCGCTGAGTGTGTGCCTTCAGGCTCCTGTACCTCCTCCCTGATGGCGGAGGGGAAGAAGCTGTTCCTGAATCGCTGAGTGTGTGACTTCAGGCTCCTGTACCTCCTCCCTGATGGCGGAGGGGAAGAAGCTGTTCCTGAATCGCTGAGTGTGTGTCTTCAGGCCCCTGTACCTCCTCCCTGACGGTTTGTAATAGGCACGTCCTGGGTGTTGTGGGATGCCACCTTCCCGAGGTTTCCTGTCCACTGCAGTTCAGTTTCCGGTCCCTCTCATCCCAAACGCTGACCGCTCATTCCTTTCCTGACCTGCTGAGTTCGTCCGATTTATTTTCGCTCTTCACCGCGCTCTGATGCAGAGACTTGGCAATTTCACAGTTGCAATGGAGTCTGGAGCAGACCCTTTTCCGGAGTTGTCCCCCCGACCCTCCCCACCCCTCTGAACCCGACCATGTGAAAATCTGCTGCCTCAGATGGTGCATTCGGACATGTTTGTGAGCATTGCCTGATGAAGCAGGGCCCCTCAAGTTCACGTTCTCATCTGGATCAATACCAGGTCCTTGATTATTCAAATCCACTCTCTTTACTTCAGATCCATGCTTCAGTTAGATTAGGGGGAACGCACTCTGCTCTTATCAACGTCAGCTTTAACAAGCTGGAGCTCTGGGGGGTTTAATTCTGATCTCCGCTAATCCAGTGAGGGCTCAGTCTATTATTCAAAGTGAATCGTCAGGACTTCGTTCTTTTGTCTTGTTGAATCGAGCGGGGCAGAGAGACTGTCGGGGCCACGGCGGGTTACTTGATCATCAAAGCGCAGAGCGGGGAATCGGAGAAATGGACAGCGAGGTGTGGAGTGCAGGCGTAGCAGAAAGAACCGGTGAACATGCCTGATGCATCTTTAATTTCTTAGAGCACCAGTTTTCTTGGTGTTCACCTGGCGGAGAATCTCACCTGGTCCCTCAACACCAGCTCCATAGCCAAGGAAGCCCAGCAGCGTCTCTACTTCCTGCGGAGGCTGAGGAAAGTCCATCTCCCACCCTCCCATCCTCATCACATTCTACAGAGGTTGTATCGAGAGCATCCTGAGCAGCTGCATCACTGCCCGGTTCGGAAATTGCACCGTCTCGGATCGCAAGATCCTGCAGCGGATAGTGAGGTCAGCTGAGAAGATCATCGGGGTCTCTCTTCCCGCCGTCACGGACATTTACTCTACACGCTGCATCCACAAAGGAAACAGCATTATGAATGACCCCACGCACCCCTCATACAAACTCTTCTCCCTCCTGCCGTCTGGGAAAAGGCACCGAAGCATTCGGGCTCTCACGACCAGACTATGTAACAGTTTCTTCCCCCAAGCTATCAGACTCCTCAATACCCAGAGCCTAGACTGACACCAACTTACTGCCCTATTGTCCTGTTTATTATTTATTGTAATGCCTGCACTGTTTTGTGCACTTTATGCAATCCTGGGTAGGTCTGTAGTCTAGTGTAGTTTTTTTCTGTGTCATTTTTTACGTAGTTCAGTCTAGTTTTTGTACTGTGTCATGTAACACCATGGTCCTGAAAAACGTTGTCTCATTTTTACTATGCACTGTACCAGCAGTTATTGTCGAAATGACAATAAAAGTGACTCGACTTGACTAATGACCTCAGAACGAACTGGTCCACCTCACGGTCAGTGAGCAATTTGCAAACCAGAAAACCATAAGGGTTAGAAGCAGAATGCGTCTGTTCGGCCCATCGACTTTGCTCCATCGCGGCTGATTTGTTTCCCCTCTCAACCCCGTTCTCCTGCTTTCTCACTGTAAACCTTTAACACCCTGGCTCATCAAGAGCCTGTCAGCCTCCGCTTTAAGTAAGCTCAATGAATTGACGATCCGTGGCGATCTTCGACAGATTCGAGTGGAACACTGAAAGAAAGGTGGCCGACTGGCAGAGAGCAAGCGCCCAAGAGC